>NC_056734.1:676700298-676852798 GCF_019279795.1 Protopterus annectens | reverse complement strand
ACACACATTTAGTCCAAGATCTTTTTGTATGTCATGTAGAACACAGCCATGGATGTGTCAGTGTCTCATGGAAGCTGTATTCTTGCCTGTGGACAATGCAAGTCTAACCTGGCCTACAGTACTGCTGGGTGCCTGACATTCATCTGCCATTGTGAATATACACTTGGGGGAGAGATGGGTACAGATGGCATTGAATGTATTGCCAATACTGTGGCCAATATCTGTTGTCTCAGGATAGGAATTAGCATTGTGCAGTAACTCACAGCACTTGTGTTTAATGCTGTGGAGGTAGTCGATGTAACTATCAAAGGCTTTTTTGATTTTCATCAGTGTCTGCTGCATTTCTGCCTTTATAGATGCCTGTAGGGGATTCCATGAGGGATCCCAAGTTGAGTTTGAGGCCAATAAGGGGGTTCAGCAGTCATGGGGCACCACCTTTTTCTGCAACAGTGTCCTCCTTCTGTTGTACACTTTAGTAATGGCAGGGGACCATCACATTGTCTCCCAGTGTTTGGAGGACAGTGTCTGGGTTCTGTTGGCTATGGCTAGTACCATGCATTCATGTACCTGTTTGTACAGTGCTTATGTGTATGATTCGACAGTCATGCAGCTATTTCCCATTGTCATGGGTGCAGTGAAGTCATCCACCCCTGTTTTTCTGCATGCAAAGTCAGCTTTGGAGAGGTTTTGCAAGGTGGTTACCTTTGTGGGGGGGTGACTGACATGTTGAGTTCCATGTTGATTACAACCTGTGTGGATCTCACCAGGTAGGGATTGACAACTGTGGATGAGCAACAGTCCCATATGTAAGTAGTCAACACAGGTCAAGGCTGTTGCAACCTCTACCAGGAGACAGTATGAGCCAGTCCAGGGAATTGGAAATGATAAATTCCAGGAAGTGTTGAGCCATTGTACTGGTGCTTGGCAACTTTCCCCAGGTGATAGAAGGGTAATTGAAGTCTCCTTATTATGTCAGTGTTGCAGTGGACCTTCATAGATGGCAAGGTGTTGAGGAATATGTATTGAAAGTCTAGGGAAATAGATGTGGACCCATAGCAGGCTATGGTCTGGATTGCACTATTACCCCAAGGCAGTAGTACTGGACGTATCTCCGATGCATTATGCTGGGATACTAGTCTAGAGGTGTTCCTATCCATAATTAATATGGAGAAAACACCACCTGTGGAGGTGTGGTCCATGTTTGGGGGCTGACAGCTGTGGAATGCATTATAGCCTGTTACTGCAGGCCTGCTGTCTGCTGCTGTGAACCACCTCTCCATTACAGCAGAAATGTTAATGTCCTCCACTCCGTGGAGTGCTTTGCATGACTGCATCCTGACAGTTAGATGTATACTGTTAAGCAGCATGACCCTCAGACTGCATACATGTCTACCTGTTATGGTGGTAATTACATTGAGAACACTGTCTAATATGGCAGTATAGGGGTGTCAAGATACTTAGGCAGTACCTGGAAACTCAGGGCTGACAGATGTAGGACATCTGTGTCAAGTCATTGAGGTCTGTCAATCATGTTTTCCCAAGCAGAGAGATACTGGATCCCCTGAGAATGACACAAAACATGTAAGCCAATGTTGCAGTCAATCATCTGTTGACAGTACTGCAGCAACGTTCTGGGTGATGGCAGTATACTGCTCAGGGCTACTGTCACACCTGCCTGGACCACATAATCAGAGAGTTCAACCATGTCTCTTGTCATGCAGTCCAGGGAAGTGTGTCCCAGGTCATTCACACCCACATGAATACAGAGTGATACTTGTAGTTGTTGTTGTGGAGTGCCATGACTGGCTGTGTTGTGTATTGGATGCTGGCATATGATAAATATTTGGCTGTTACCTGCTCCATATTCTCCTTAGTGAGTGGGATATGTATGTGCCTCAGTATTGAGTTACCCATGACCACTGTACTGTGCAAGGTTGTTAGCCTTAGGAGCTTAGGTTGAGGGGCACACTGTATAGGTGAAATATGTGTCCTTTGGCATGTGCCATGTTGTGGTGTCTGAGTGGGTGTCTATCTTGCTGGTCTGTGCTGTTTGGCTAAATGTCCATTGAGTGCTTCTGTGAAGGTGGGTGTGTGACTTTTCACTGTATGTCATGGATGTCAAAGTGGGTGTCATGGTGAGCTATGTATTCCACATGTTGTGGTGCAGGTGTTGATCTTATCCTCCTGACCTGCTAGTCCAGTCTTTGCTGGAGAGTGCACATGTCTACATTTGGTGATATACAGGTAACTCTCACAGCTCTGAGTGTTTGGAGTTTAGAGGAGATGGTTCTCTGTGTACATGAGGCAGTTGCAGCAATGCTTCAGAATGGACAAGTGCACCAGGTGAATGGGTGAAAGCACAGAAAACTGCACTTCAATCATGACATAACTAGTAAGTACTGGGGCTACTTCTGTAATGGATGCGTACTGCTGACGGCTCCCAGATGTGCCACACTTATTGATACAATAATCTGGTGAAGTGCCAAGCTATAATGTTATTTGAAGTGCAACACAGAAAGAACTAGCACAATGTAAGGGTGAAACTGAAGGTAGACTTTCTGCCACCTGTAATACTTTATGTCAGCTGTGCAGTTATCAGCAGCTTTGGCCAGTTGAAAGTTCAGTAAGCTCTGTAGTGTGTACGATAACTGTATAACACTATAGTAGACATAACTAGATAGGCAGGAGTTCTAATCCCAATACTGGCAAGTGTGTGTGTGTGTGTGTGTGTGTGTGTGTGTGTGTGTGTGTGTGTGTGTGTGTGTGAGAGAGAGAGAGAGAGAGAGAATCATGTACTGTCTGGCTTATACCATTCTGACTTGTGTACTACCCTTCACATATCCCCTCACCCCAATTTAGTAGTCCTGTTCATTTCATCCACTTTAGAAGTACCTTTGGACTAGGTGAAAATGTATAAGCTCTGTGGCACATCGGATATCTGCGGAGCACTATAGTAG
Source organism: Protopterus annectens (assembly GCF_019279795.1). Classification (NCBI taxonomy): domain Eukaryota; kingdom Metazoa; phylum Chordata; order Ceratodontiformes; family Protopteridae; genus Protopterus; species Protopterus annectens. The sequence goes on along the minus strand of NC_056734.1, from coordinate 676,849,841 downwards.
AAATAACTAGATAGGCAGGAGTTCTAATCTCACTACTGGTGACTGGATGTGTGTGTTTGTGTGAGAATCATGTAGTGTGTGGGTTATACCATTTTTACTTCTGTACCACTCTTCACACTACCTCTCACTCCAATTTAGTAGTCCTGTTGATGTCATCCAACTTAGAAGTACCTTTGGAGGTGAACATGTATAAGCTCTGTGGCACATCTGATAATTGTGTAGAACTATACTAGAAATAACTAGATAGGCAGGATTTCTAATCCCAATACTGGCAACTGTTGGTGTGTGTGTAAGGATTATATCTTGTGTGGCTTATACCATTTTGATGTGAGTACCATACATGACTGTGACCACCTCCTGATGCCATCACTTTATATAGTATATCAGCATCTGCCTCACATGCAACAAGTTAAGCCATTGTACAGTCCTCTGTACAGATGTGTCTGAAATATCCAGATGTTTGTAACCTATATGTGGTCAGAAGTGGTCTGTGTCCCTTAACAATGCCCATATATGTGATATTGTAAATAGACCACAATGAGTTCACTGACACATATGGCAGCATCATGTATCATACCTGACTGAAACATCATGCTGATATGACATCTGCCATTCTGCCATCCTCTCAGTTGGCCAGCCTTGTAGGTGCACTACATGAGTCCAGATGCTTGGTTTTACAAGTGAACTGCTCACGTTATGGGTCACATTAAAGGTTGGAGGAGGTGTGAACTGATATATTGTGGTCTCAATTTGTATGTATCAGAAATACCTTGTATCTTAACAGGGGTGTGTACACAATTTATATCCACTGTATACCAGTAATGCGTCACACATGTCCCTAATTTAGGCCATTTGTCCAGCCCAATTTGCTGGCCTCTGTCCCTACGTCTTGTACTGACAAGTTGTGAGGTATGCTACAGGAATGTTGAATTCACCTCACATAGGCCCCAGTGTTGACCACTGTGATGCAATGCAATTAACCCCACCACAAGTGAACATGCACATAAATCAATATAGCTATTACTGATAGTTCTGTGCATGGTAAATTGCCTGCCCTTCAATGCCTGGGGTATTCCCAGGCCACAACAGAATAATGTCGTACTCACCAGCTTCAGGCCACTGTCCCATATGTAGACCAGAGGGTCCTAGGTAGTTGTGAGAGAAAGGTATTGTCAGCAGACTCACATGTGGCCTTGGTACAGGATGGATGCAGCATGTCTGCACATTTACAGAACAAACCGCAATAATACACAATTTTCTGTCCTCGCCATAGATGTGCACCTCTGTGCATTAGAAAATCCCATCCACATCTGCAATCGGACCTGACACATGGATGTAGATACAATACAGATGCAAGTATGTCTGATACATTAGTGTTCTAATCCCCACTGGGCCCTTACCTACATGCTCCCTATCCATTGTGTGGGTGCCACCCACCTCCAGCATGTTGGCCTCTGTACCTGGTGTTGTAATGGGGTGTGTGCCCCAAGGTTGGCAGGAGCTCATATGCTACACAACTTGGTTGTGTGATGGATAACAAAGAGAAATGTGATGTCATTTGTATGATGTGGTGATGACTGTACCCAAGGGTGACAGAGTGGTCATTGCAGCAGATGTCAATGGGCATGTTGGTGAATGGAACAGACGGTCTGTGGAAGTGATGGGTATGCATGGTGTTAAAAGGAATGCAGATGGTGGATGGTAGTGGATTTTGCAAAACAGATGGACATGGCTGTGGTGACTATGTGCTATAACATGAGGGAGAAGCATAGGGTGAGTTACAAGACTGCAGTAAGATGCACACAGGTGGAATATATCCAGTGTAGGAGGGCCAGTTTGAAGGAGATTGGAGACTGTAAAGTGGTGAAGAGGAAAGTGTATTTAGGCAGCATAGAATGTTGGTCTGTAGGATGATGTTGGTGATCAAGAAGAGGGGAGTGTGAGTTCAGCAGCAAGGATCACATGGTGGGAATTGGAAAAGGGTGACTGTGAGGTGGAGTTCAAGGAAGAGTTAAGACAGACATTGGGTGATACTGTCAATTTACCACATATCTGCTTAAGTACTACAGAGCTACTAAGGGAGATGGCTAGAAAGGTGCTTTTTGTGACATGTGGATGGAGGAAGTAGTACAAGGAGACCTGGTGGTGGACTGAGGAAGTACAAGACAGTATATAGAGATAGAGGATGGGGAAGAAGGAGTGAGACTGTCAGAGAGATGAGGAAAGTAGACAGGAGTGCGAGCAGATGAGATGCATTGGAAAGAGAGATGTGGCAAAGGCCAGGGATGAAGCATATGAAGAGTTGTATGAAGTCTGGATACTAATAAGGGATGACAGGAGTTGTACCAATTGGCTAGACAGATGTACTGAACTAGGAAAGCTGTGCAGAAGATAATGATGATAAAGGATAATGAGGTAAATGTACTCACAAGTGAGGAGAGTGTGTTGACCACATGGGCAGAGTACTTTGAGATGCTGATGACTGCAGAGAATGAGACAGAGAAGATTGGATGATGTGGGTATGGTGAATCAGGAAGTGCAACAGCTTAACAAGGAATATGTAAGGATAGCTATGAAGGGGAAGAATACTTGGCAAGGCTGTTGACCCACACTACATACCCGTGGAATCATGGAGGTGTTTAGTGGAAATGGCAGTGATGTGTTTAGCCACACTATTTACTGATATTGTGGGTGGTGTGAGGTTGCATGAGGAGTGGAGAGAAAGTACTTGGATATGGTTTTAAGTATAAGGTTGATGTGCAGAGCTGTAGTAACAACAGCGGGATAACATTGAGTTTGATCTGTATTGAGAGTAGGTAACTGATTTAGGAGACCCTGCATAGGTGGATGTATGCTGTAGAGAGGGTAGTAATGAAGGTCAGTAGGACTATGACAGAATGTTTGTGTGTGAATGAGAGGGAGGATAGTGGAACGTTTAGGATGCATGGGGCAGATTTGGCAAAGGTGGATGTGCTTAAATGATTGGGATCAACATTTCAGAGTAATGATGACTGTGGTGGACAGCTGAAGAAGAGAATACAGGCAGGATCTAGAGGTTGGAGAAGAGTGTCGGGATTGAGTTGTGGCAGACGAGTACCAGTAAATGTGATATGTAAGGTCTACAAGAGGGTAGTTATACCACCTATGTTATATGGGCTGGAGACAGTGGCATTGAGAAAAAACACAGGAGACAGAGCTGCACATGACAGAGGTACAGATGTTATGATTTGCACTTGGTGTGATATGGGTGCACAGGTTTAGCAATGAAAGGGACAGGCAGTGTTGGACAGATATGACACAAAGCTGGAGAGGCAGGGTTTCATCAGTTTGGACATGTGCTGAGGAGGGCTGCTGAGTATATTGGGAAAAGGATGCTTAAGGGTGTAGCTGCCAGGTAAGAGGAAGAGAGGAATGCCTCAGATAAGGTTTATGGATGTGGTGAGAGAGGACATGCATGTTGTCGGTGTGAGACAACAAGCTTCAGCGGACAGACAGAAATGGCAACAGATGATCCACTGTGGCAATCCCGAATGGGAAAAGCCAGAGAACAATGAAGGGAGATATTGTAATGTCAGTGTTCACAGATTTCACAACTATTTGACAGACATAATGCAACTCTATGGGTAAATGTCTACAAATATGAGGCACGCATATGGTCAGTGTGCATAACACTGGACAGTTAAATGTTATGAGCTCAGTATATAACATGCAGTTCAACACACATTTGCAGCAGTACTTTACTATGTAAATACCATGTAAGTGCCTCACCTATCTGAGACAAAAAAGTATATCTGAGAAAAGTAAATGTGAGTCAAGCAACACGGTCCAAGCAGTCCAACCAAGATAAACTTCTCTTGAACACCAAAAATATATATAAAGAACTGGTTTATTCAAAAAGGTTAGCGCTTTTGCAGAGTTACCACTTCATCAGACCAAATGCAAAAACACAGAGATATTTAAAAAGTAACACAACTAATCAGCTAAAACCAATTTAAAAAGACCAATGAAACAGAGTGATGTAATCCATATCACCGCCTACTCAGTAGAGCTGGTTTAAGAGGTACACCACTGTTAAGTCCTGGATATTCAAATGCTCACAAAGAAATAATCCATTTTAACTCACACATCTCAATAACATTATTAAAATCATCTCTTCTAATGTGAGAATGAGGAAGTTGTAAAACCCTAAATTTAAAAGTATTGTAACCTGAAAACAATAAAGCATGATTAGCTCCACTCCAATCTCTCTGACCCACTCCTATGTTCACCAGCTTCTAACTCATACAACAAATATCCATCTACTTCATCTTTTACTATCTCCCCTAATCTCTTTACTACCTCTACCTCAAGTCTATATAAACTATTCATAATAAAGGTTTTTAAACCTTCCCACAAACCTAAGTCAAAACTATACAAACTCCATCTAGCATCTACTACACACTCTCTCCTCACTAAAAAACTTTGTTCTGGAGATATCCATCCCAACTCTGGCCCTTCTTCTTTCCCCAAAACTACCTCTACACTGCCCCCATCTTACTCACCTAACAGTCACAACAATCATCTCTATCCAAATACTTAACTATTTACTCATTGAATATTCAGAGTCTAGCAAATAAAGTTACTGAGCTGCACTCATGGATAGCTCTCAATACCCTTCACATCCTCTCCCTATCTGAAACCTGGCTCAAGCCACAAATCTCAAATAGTGAAATACTCTCACCAGGTTATAATATCTTCTGATCTGATAGACCTGTAAAAAAGGGGGTGGTGTGGCCACCCTCTACTCAAACAACCTTAATCTCTCACCATACCCTTCTCCAATTCCTGACTTCCTCCCAGCTGAAATCATCATCCTTAACTGCCATCTGAATCTCCACAAAAAAACTTGCAATTGCCTCTATCTACCTTCCTCCTGGTAATAATCTACCCATTCTTGAAAACATCCTATCCTGGTTCTCCCACAACATACCATATGAGACACTTATCCTTGGCAATGTCACCATTGATTGATTCAAACTCACAACTGACTCCCCCCAACTCAGTATTCACTTACATGGCTTCCACCAACTTATAACATCTCCCACTCGCTTCCATAAAAATTTCACTTCCAGCTCTATCATAGACTGGATACTTACCAATTCCCCCCAGCAATACCACAATCCCACCACCTTACCTGACTCCCTCAGTGATCATCTCCCTACCACAATCTTAAGACACTACTCCCATATTCCTAAACTGCACCTTATCAAAGACTGTCGAAAACTATTGACTTTCAATTCATCCCAATTTAACTCCATTCTCCACAACATAGATTGTTCCATCCTAAAACACCTACCCCTAAACGATGCTGTAAGCACTTTCAATAGCATCTTCATGAGTACTCTAAACTCCTTAGCTCCCTCTAGGAAGATCAGAGTAAAATCAAATCATGCTCCCTGGCTCTCTAAGGAGACTAGGTCCCTTATGAAACAAAGAGATTGTGCTTGGAAAACCTGGACTAAAACTAAACAACCACCTCTTCTTCAAAGATACAGGCAACTGAGGAACCTTGCAAAAAACATACAACTAATGACAAAAAAGTTATACTATAGCTCTGCTCAGCTTAACAACAAATCCAATCCTTGAAAATTTTGGTCAACTCTCAACAACATCCTCTATCCTTGAAAGCCCTCTAATCCCTCCCCATACTCTAACTCTTCCTCTCAGGAAACAGCTACCCTCCTAAATAAACACTTTATCTCTTTCATCCAAAATCTTGTAACCTCTAAGTCAAACTCTACTTCAACACCCACCCCTCCAAGTCCCACTAACACAACTTTGTTTTCTTTTGAGCCAATTCCCATTACTTACATCAAATCTCTACTACTCAAGCTAAAACCTTGCTCTCCTTCCACTGACAATCTATCTCCTACATTCCTCAAACTTGCTGCTGACTCAGTTGCCTATCCTATAGCTATACTAATTAATTGATCTATTCTGGAATCAACTGTCCCCACCCTTTGGAAATCTTTCTTCACTATGCTTCTTCATAAAGGTGGAAACTCCACTGACCCCTCAAACTACCGACCCATTGTCATTCTGTCCCCCCTCTCCAAGATATTAGAAAAATGTATTCACTTGTAGCTTCTCAGTCACCTCCTCATGCACCACTTACTTACCCCTACCCAACATGGATTTCGTCCTCACCACAGCACCACCACTGCCCTCTTCTCCTTCACTCATATAATTGCAGAGGCCCTAGACAACAATAAACTAATTTCCTGTCTCTTCTTAGATCTCTCCAAAGCCTTTGATACTGTCTCTCATCCTCTACTACTATCCAAACTCGCAGATCTCCACCTATCCCCCTCCGCACTTGCATGGTTTAATAGTTACCTATCTGGCAGGGAACAATCTGTCAAATGGCTTTCATCCTCCTCACCTTTCCTTCCCATCTCCAATGGTGTTCCCCAAGGCTCAATCTTTGGACCCCTTTTGTTTAACATCTTCACCAATGATCTTTACACCTCATGCAAAAAATCCTCCCTTATTCAGTATGCCGATGACTCCACACTTATATCCATCTCAAATAACATTCCTGAACTACACTCCCTGACCCAACAGACCCTACTATTCACTGAACAATGGCTCTCTCACAACCTATTGATCCTAAATCCCAAAAAGATCAAACTCTTACTTTTCCTTCCCTGTTCTCTTTCTCATCACAAAACCTCCTTTTTTATTACATCTTCTAACAATACAACTATCTAACCTGACACCCACACAAAACTCCAAGGGGTCATTATCGACGGTGAACTAAAGTTCAACCTACACATACTCCAATGTTTAAAAAAAAAAACTAGAAACTAGGTCTGCTACATCGGAACAAAAAATTCCTAACCTTTGAATCTAGACTTACCCTGGGCCAGGCACTCTTCCTCCCCTCCCTCTTATATGCCGCCCCAGTTCTTACCAGTATCCAGGCCTCCACTCTAAACAAACTCCAACAGACTTACCATAAAATAGCCAGATTCATTACTAACTCCCCATACAACTCACACCACTGCATTTCTTTAAACTCTCTTCAATGGCTTGAACTTCCCCAATTTCTGCTATCTTATCAATTTCATATGCTACACCCTATTCTTTATAAACCCTCCTTCTGTCCATCTCTATCTTCCTTAGTCTCCATCTACATCCCATCCCAGACCCTCCGTACTTCTAACCAACAATTACTTGATATCCCAAAAAGGTCAGTAGGCAAACTACTCTACAAACACTCCCTTGCCCATGCTTGGAACAAACTTCTCCTTGACTTACATTCAGTCTCCCACACCTCACACTTTAAAAATTAACTAAAAGCTTATTTTCTCAATTCCAGAACCTGCCCTTGCCATGACCCCACCTAGTCTTCCTTCCCTTTATATAGCCTCAAAAGGACCATACTTAGTACCTCATTATACCTCTCCAATGTGTCTACTATGCATTTGCATAATTTTATACAAACAAAATTTTTTATTGTTGACCTATTGAACTATATCAATGTAAAATTGTTACTTGGCTTCATTTTAATGCAACTTTAACTTTATGCATGTAACCCAACATATGTGAATCTTTTTGCTATAACTGCTATTATATCAATATTGTTTAAAATTGTACTTGTTTAAAAATGTACTACTGGAGCTTTTCTCCTCGGGTCTCCACTGAAAATGGGCCACAAGCCTAGTTGGACAAACCTGGTTAACAAATGTCAATAAATAAATAAATAAATAATAAAGCATTGGATGTTACATGGTTATGTATGTTGCCTAGGTGCTCAAGTATCCTTTCTCTAAACTGTTGTGTAGTTTTATCCACATAAAAGCTGTCACAGGAGCAGCAGGTGACCAGATATACCAAATTGCTGCTCCTGCATGTCGCCACAAATCTGGGTATGAAGGTACACTCTGTAACGGAATGTATAAAACAGTGGTGTACCTCTTAAACCAGTTTTTGTATTTGGTCTGATGAAGCGGTAACCCACCGAAAGTGCTAACCTTTTTCAATAAACCAGTTCTTTATGTATATTTTTGGTGTTCAAGAGAAGTTTATCTTGGTTGGACTGTGTTGGTTGACTCACATTTATTTTCCTCAGTTTGGCTGTTTTGCTTGTGAGTCTCCTTTAGCAGTGTGGTTAGCTTAATTTTGTCTATTTATACAAACAAGTATATACTAGTTGTATTCACAAGTAAGCTGTGGATATGTACAACATCCCAGTAGCTGACCTAGCATTGTCAAAGCCAGTATTGTTCAACACACTCCAGTAGCAGTCATATGTGAGCCATCCTATCCTGGGGCCTTACCGATGATCTATGTCACTGCAGACAGACCTAGATGCTATGGTCATAGTTTCTGATCAGCAATATATTAGTACAGCAAGCTTTATTGAGACATATATGTTAACCCTGCTCTTTCACATTCTTACATACCCTCTACTGCAGTCCATAAGATGCTTACTTGCTCGACATACCTGTCTTTGTATTTTTCAAACTATAGTTGGTTATATGCTGTTATTTATTGTCTTCTCCCCAGTTTCTCACTCTCCCTCTCCACAGACAAATAGGATGTAAATCTGTGTTGCATAGGCGGCAGCTTGCCTTTTGCAGGTAATGCTCATGAGCAGCTGATGGCCTGTGCACCAATCATTGTTGCCCACTTGCTAATTGAATGCAGAACAGCTGTGTTGTTTTTCTGACAGACACTGGCATCTTCACATACTGCTATAATTGGGTACTTCATGTGGGTGTAACCCCTTTACCTTGCCTGTGAGGGGGACTTCATGGAAGTGTGTAAACAACAGCATCACAGAGGGTATTTGGAAATACCTCTTATAAAACTGGGGAAACAGGCCAACAAAATGGGGGAGAATGTTCCACACAATGACTGAATGTACATATTGCTGTTATACATGTGGATTAATGGTAGTCTATCAGGGGTTGTGTGAACATATGGAGTTTCTGTGTGATGTAGGTTGAAGTACTTTGTGGCTGTCCACAATACACCTCAAAGTGCTGTACTTTACAAGGGCTGCTGCTGTCCTTCACCTTACAAGTATGTTGGGATGCCCTTCAACCTATGATCTCCTTGCATGTGTGATACATGTGTAACACTGTAGTAGCAATAGCTAGATAGGAATGGATCTACTCTCAGTTCTGGCAAATGTGTGTGTGTGTGTGTGTGTGTGTGTGTGTGTGTGTGTGTGTGTGTGTGTGTGTGTGTGTGTGTGTGTGTGCGCAAAGACCAGTATCCTGAGTGTGTGTGTTTGAGTGAGGAATATTTCCATTGGGTGGCCATGTTGTAAGCCATTGTACTCCTAGCACACATCCTACATTCTGCTCTATGAGGGCCGCTTTTTATATCAACCGTACAGGTGTCTGTACACATTTGACTGACCTATAAGTCCTGTGTTGTACACAAGCAACAGCTATGTAACAGTATGGAATGAGCAGCTACAGAGGCAGGGGTCTTAATCACAGTAGTGACACACGTGTGTGTGTGTGTGTGTGTGTGTGTGTGTGTGTGTGTGTGTGTGTGTGTGTGTGTGTGTGTGTGCGTATTGCTGTGTATAGCAGTGCTTGTGAGTGTGTACACCCCTGCATGACATTAGTATAAACCTGTCACACCCACTGCACCACCCATTGCCATATCTTACAAGGGCATGTTATGTTACTCACTATACATATACTTTGGAAACTCACACTATGAGCTCTGTGCCACCTGTGATGACTGCATAATACTGTACTACCACTAACTAGATGAGTAGGGATTTCAAAAGCAACACTGGCAATTGTGATTGTCTGTGCCTGTGTTTGTGAACAGAATTCTGTGTGTTGGATGAACACAATACCCTCTGTGTGTGTGGAAATTACAAATCTGAGGTGTGTTCCACCCACTAGACTTGCCAGAGTCCACTGTACAAGAGGTGCTGATGTCAGCCACCATACACATAGCTTTATACACTCCTCAGCCGTATAAGCTACATAGCACATGCAAAAACTGTTATAAACCTGTCAATTATGTACATATGTACCTTGGATATCACACACCCAATGCGTTATCACACTGACATACCCCTTGTAGTCTACATGGACACATCCTGCTGATATATAGACATCCAGAAGACAAACAGAATACATTATGGAGATGACATGCAGTCAACTTTAACAATAATGTATAATGGCTGACAATAATGAATAATGGCTGACAGCAACACACCCTGACGTTTAACCATTAAACATGCTGGCTGTCAACATTGCACAACATTACATTACTAAACTGTACTAACTTTTAAGTTCACCCTGTGTATCAGAACCATATTATCATGTCCCTGAATCGATGGTATGGATGACATGCATGTGGCACAGGAGTCATCATATACACAGGATGTGGTGTAGGTTTGCCAGAGGCCTAGGCTGGGTCATTTGGTTGACATCATGTGTGTGTGTGTTTGGGGGTTGTATCTGAAATGGGCCATGTAGAGGTGGTGTGTGTAAGTCTGGAGATTACCTTGTTGTGATAGTGATGTGTGTGTATGGCTACACACAGTCATGCCATGTGACTGCCCTACACAGGGGTAGGTTGGATAGCCATGGACCATACATGACAGGGTGTACAGTTCACCATCTCTGGCCATGGACATGAGAACTGGGTGACAGGGGACCCACGGGCACCACCAGGCCCAGGGCCAGCTGCACTACTACTCCCCAATGGTGACTGGCATCTGCTGGATCCACGGCCCTGTTGGGACTGACCAGGACCACATGCCCATGGCCTGCTGCATTGTGGTATGGACAGCAACTTCCCTGCAGTCATGCTGCTGGTACTGCCACTATGGGAGCATGAAGTTGCATGGTCACGTAGACCCTCAGCTGTTTGTGCTGCTGTCCCGGTCCATGTGGCAGACAGCTAACTTCCACCACATGCTCAGTCACAGACATTCCATGTTCAAGGATTGACATGCCATGGTGAAGGACTCCCACCATCTCACCAATCATCTATCCATGACCTCAGTATAATAACCATGGGCATCAGCAAGATCATGGATGTTGTCACACATAGCAGGAAGAGTAGCATTTACAGCCCTGAGAAACTGTCTGGTGTTACATTCACTACATGCCTGTGCCTCCATGACAGTCTGAAACATGCATCTGGTGACACTTGCTGTGCCACTTCTGTCAGGGGCATGTCAGGCAGCAGGCATCCTTCAAGCACGCCTGCCCATCTGCCTGTGTGGGACCTCATCTGTTCTCTGGTTTTCTCCGGTGTCTACAGACACACTCACCATAGTCACCACACTTGCCTGTCCCATTCGACTACCTGCTAACTGTCCATCATCTATGGCCACTGGTGATTGGGTATGTGTGGGCATTGTGTCTGTGTGTGAGGATGGGGTGGACAAGAGTGGGATGCCAACCAATGGCACAGATTCAGCCCCTGACAACTCTGCCTGTGCCTCACTATTGCTATCATCATCGTCAGAGTCTGCAGAGACATTGACATCAGTTCCTAAGCAGGACGGAGCCTGACCTCTATTGCCACCTGTGAGGGGAAGACAATAAATGTAAATTAATACCTGTACATTGGCTGCCACACAAACAGACATGCACACAGATACTTACAGGTGAGTTGGCACAAAGCTATTAAACAGACCTCACATTACCCAAAAGGCAACATGCATGACACACAGAGCCCTCATCATGCATTGCAGCCATTCTCATTCCTTGTTACTAACAATATACATGTGTGGGATGCATGAGTACTGTTAGTAGGTGATGTCCACTCATCTAGCACACACTGCACCCATGTACACATTATTAATGTTCACCTGTATAGCACAGTGGCAACTACTGTAGAGCATACATCACAACTGTACAAATAATTGAAGACTGGGTAGATGTCTGGCACATATATTTTCTCTGTCCCTCACAACCCCTATGTGTTTGTCTGACACATAATTGGGATCATATGAGGTTTTATGCCACTAATTAATGACATACATTCAATTTGCACACCTCATCACCAGTAGTGAATGTATGTTCGAACAAATCCTGTTACACCAACCTTCTAAGCTTAACATGGATATGATAAGTATACACACCCTTGTTAACATGGCAGGCTGTTCTATCTACTTTTTCTAGCATGTCGAAGGGTCGGTTGCTAGCGTCCTCTCCTGTTCAGCTGGTGAATCTGGGCATCTTGAGGCAATGTTACAATTGCCTCATGTACACAGACAACCCACTCCTTCTCCCACAAAACACAAATACATGTGAGAGATGCAACTATATAGCCAAACTGGAGGCTGAGCTCTCTCAACTCAGGACTGGCAAGACCAGACAGGAGGAGAAGGAAACCATGCACACCACAAACCCAGTTTCACATAGAACTATCACAACTGCAAAACAAACACATAAACACACAAAGACATACTCGGAGGCACTGATCAAAAATCTACCAAAACTACAGAGGCCTCCAAAGCAGACACCCAAGCAACTGCCACCTCAAGACATAAGACATGCAACACATAGTTCTCAAAGTCAGTGTGCTAAACAGTCACAGCCCTTAAGGCCAAACACAATGCCAGACACACTTGTTATAGGTGACTCCATAGTCAGACACACTGACGTCCCACTCACCAGACTGAACAAGGAAAAGATCACAGTAAGCTGCCTGTCAGGCGCTAGAATCTGCCACATAACACAAGCACTCAGGTCACTCCACAGCAAGTACAAGTATGACTCAGTCATTGTCCATGCCTGTGTGAACGACCTGAGACGCACTCCCTGGACTACATGAAAAGAGACATAGAGGAGCTCTCAGATTATGTAGCCCAGGCCGGTATGACCCTGACCCTGAGCAGTATCCTACCCTCACCAAGAATGATGCCACAATACAGAGACAAAATATCAGCTTTAATAATTGGCTTAATTACTGGTGTCATTCTAAGGGGATCCAATGTCTGTCTGCCTGGGATGACATGCTTGACAAGCCACGCTGCTTGAAGGACGGCTTGCACCTGTCACCCTGGGCTTCCGGATATTGGCAAAGGCTCTTGCCACCCCCATAGTGCCTTTTTTAGGCAAGGCTCAAATGATAAACCTACCGCCCTAGACAACAAAAATGGAGAAAAACTAATGGTAATACTGCTCAATGCCAGAAGTCTAAACCTCAAGATGCACACCCTTGAAGCCCTCCTCAGTATGGAGAACATCGATGTCTGTGCTGTGACTGAAACCTGGTTCAAGGCTCCTGAGAGCACCCCAGCACTATCAGGTTATACCTCATATCATGCGTTTCGGCCCCAAAATCCGGACCGAACCACAAAAGGAGGGGGAGTATCCATATTCATAAAGGATACCCACACCTTCAGGTTAGTGGCAATGCACGAAGCATCGGAGACCATCCAGGTGCAATTAACCATAGGTAAAACTGCCCTACAGTTTGTAGCATGCTAGAGACCACCTTCTCAAACTCAGGAAACCCACACAGCCTTCCTGAAGACACTGGAGAGTATGAATGTCTCTCCAAACACCATCATATTGGGTGACTTCAACTACCCAAACATAGACTGGGAACATTACTCAAGCCCCAACACCCTAGCCCAAAGGTTCCTGGAGTTCATAAACTCAAATGCTATGGAACAACTAGTCACCATTCCCACAAGAGGAGAAAATATACTACACCTGATCATCACAAACATGGGGACAAAATGCTCCACACCGGAAGTATATCCCTCATTGGTGAGATCAGACCATAAATTAATCTCATTGGAGATCCACATCCCGGCCCCACCCCCAGCAAAAGACCACAGTGAAGAACTTCTCAAAAGCAAACTTCACACTTCTTAAGACTGGAGTGGTATCCTTCAAGGCCCCGAGCCAGTGGAAACCACAACCCACGCTGCTGAAACCCTTACAAATGCCTTCTACGAGCACCTTCAGGAATGTATGGATCAAGCAATCCCTAATAAAATCAAGACCCTTTCCACCAAAGGCAGGCACCGGTCTGGTGGACCCCAGCCATAAACAAACTCTACAACAAGAGGAGAAAGCTACTACATGACAGAGCAAAATCCGTAAAGGAAGGCATCTCTGATCAATACTAGCAAAAACTACGATCACTCATAAAATCATCCAAGGCCAACTTTGAGAGAAAAATCACTAATGACACAAAAGACAATCATAAGGCCTTCTTTAGCTATGTTAGAAACCTGGGTGGAAACTCCCAGATATGCTCAGAATTAGTCCAAAATTATAAAAAATCACTGAACCCACAGACATTGCCAACATACTGGCAGACAGGTTCAGTGCAAATTCTCACTCCTCCCAGTCCCCCAAAAGGAGAAATATCTATCCCACCAGAGTCTAGCCTCCCAAACATCTCAGATGCCCAGGTCAGAGCTGCTCTCTCTAAAGCAAAAACACAGCATCAATGGGACCGACGGTGTCCCCGGCTGTGTGCTACACGAACTCAATGAGGAACTAAACCCACACATAAGGCTGCTGTTTAATCTTAGCCTTACTACAGGATACGTACCCAAAGAATGGCGTACGGCAACTGTGGTCCCACTCCACAAAGGCGGTGCTTCTACGGACCCTGGAAATTACTGCCCCCATAAGCTTGACGAGCCTTGTCTGCAAAGCTATGGAGAGGATCATAATGGAACTCATAAATAAAGACATTGGGGACCTACACTCACTGGATCCTACCCAATTTGGCTTTGTCAAGGGCAGATCCTGCCTCTTGAACTTGGTCGACTTTTTCAAAACAGTCACTAAGGCCATTGATGAGGATAAGGCAGTTCACACAGCCTACCTTGACCTAGCAAAAGCATTCGACACAATACCCCACTCGGGCATCATAGAAAAGCTCACCAGCTTAGATGTAAACCCATATGTCACAAGATGGGTTGCAAACTGGCTCAAGGACAGAACACACAGGGTTAGAGTTGCTGGTGCCATGTCAGACTCTAAGCCGGTCACGAGCGGTGTCCCACAGGGCTCAGTCCTGGGCCCCTCTTGTTCGGCATTTATTTTTCTGAAGTGCAGGCAAACATAGGGGATTGTGGCTGACAAAATTTGCAGATGACTGCAAACTGGGCACCATAATTGACACTCCATCAGACACAGACATCCTCCAGAGAGGTCTCATAGAAATGGATAACTGGTGCCAGAGCCATGGCCTTAAGCTAAATGCCAAAAATGTATAGTCATACCCTTTGGGAAAAACAAGGTAACCCTAATTACCACATAGGTGGTAATCCATTAAACACGGAAGAAGTTATCAGGGACCTGGGGACCCAAGTTGACAGTAGCCTCTCTTTTGACACTCACATTGCCAAAGTGGTTAGGAAGACCTTCTACATTACCCACCTGATCATGAAGGGATTCACATCCAGATCAGGAGAGGTCATTGTACCCCTGTACTCTTCACTTATCAGACGAATGATTGAGTACAACGCCCCATTCAGAATGTACCTTACCCGACACCTGCAGCAGTTGGAAAGACCCCAAAAGTTCCTCACCAAAAGGATAAAGGGGCTCAAACATATGTCATACGATGCCCGACTGAAGAAACTCCAGCTCTATTCAGTCGCATACCATCTGCTCAGAGGTGATCTGTGCCTGACATACAAGGCCATGTCCAACCCGGAATTAATGGACATGCTCCACCTCAAAAAATCCAAATCCACCAGAGCCACGAGAGCAAGAGACTTAAACCTCAACATGGATATAAATAGGACGTGCTGGAGGGACAGATTCATCACCCAGAGACTCCCTACACTATGGAACAGAATCTCAGTCCATGTGAGGCAGAGCCCCTCATTGACTCTGTTCAAGAGAAATCTTGACGAGTGGATGGGAGATCATTGGTTTACCCCAGGAATCATCTCTGTGTCACTGCTGGACAGAGTCACAGCAAACTAATGGGTATAGTATTCTCATCCTAAGGGGTGGTGAAAGCCACACACACTCTGGCTAGGCTTATAAATGCCCTAGGGCAGATAGCCTAGTATGAACCTATGAACCTATGAACCTATAAAATGAGGCCACAATACTGCATTCAAAACATTCCTCACCTTAAATGTGATATATGACCTGTGCAATTCAATCGTGAAAATATTGTTTGCATTTACAAGTTAAATCTCCATGTTATGGTCACATTACAGGTTAGAAAAGGTGTGTAATGTAATATTGTGGTCTCTCATTGTATATATCAGAAACACTTGGCATCCTGACAGGGGTGTGTATACTGTGGTATGCACTGTATAGGATTAATATTTCAGACATGTCCCTACTGTAGTCCATTTGGCCCCCCAGTTTGTTGATCTGTATCCACGTCTTGCACTGACAGTTTGTGAGGTATGTTACAGGAATGTTACCTTAACCCTTCAGATAGGCCCCCCGGTGACAACTGTAATCCACTGCAGTTACCACCACAAGTGAATATGGACAGCAAGTAATATGGCTAGGTGTGTATTGGCAAAGCACAAAAACAATTACATACTCATCAACTACAGGCTGCTGTCCCAGTAGACCAGGGGAAGCTAAATAGGTGTGGGAGAGAGGTGCTGTCAACATGTGGCCTTGTTACGGGGTGGAAGCAGCATTTCTGCACATTAACAATACAACCCCCAATAGTACAAAATATGCCACCCATCACCATAGATGTGCACTTATGTGCATTACCAAACCCCGTCCACAACTACTATCTTATCTGGCATATGCATGTAGATACTCTACAGATAAAGGTTATGTATGCTAAAGTGCTCTAGTAATGTGCACTAGGCCTCACTTGCACATCAGCAGTGGCTATATCTTTCCAGCAGTCAGCTACACCATACCCCTGTAATCTTCCAGCACAATATCAGCTTGCATAGCACTCCTGGCCCTGATGTGTCATATTTCCACGAATGATGGATAGTTAATGCATAAACCTCAAACCTCTATTCTCATTCCTTTCTGTGGAGAGAGATGACATTAGCCATCTTCCATGAGGATGGTGTGGATGTTGCTGAGGCTGTGTTTGAATATGGTATGTGATGGCACTGTGAGCACTTGCCTAAGTTCATATAGGACACAGACTGGGATGTTATCAGGCCCCATGGAGACTTCCTGTTATTGCCTTTCAGTAGGCAAAATGTACCTGCTCACCATTGATGAGGGGAGGTGTGTGGCCGACGTGCATATCTCTCTATAGGGATGGGGGGACAGGGGGGTGATGTTCCCACCTAACCTGTCTGATGCAGGTTTCTTATAGCCATGGCATGTGTGTATGAGATGTGATTTAACACCAGTACATGGTGAATTGTGTTGCCTCTGGGATTGACAACATATGTGGGGACACTCTTGTGACTGGCTATGGCAGTGTGGATATGCGTGATTTGTAATCATAGTTTGCCTTACATGGAGTCATTTGTGATTTTACATGCTTGTTCAGATAGAGGTAGACATGCTTTCAAGTTGCCCTCTGCACCTATGTGGCCCTGTACAGTAATATAGGAACCTATTATGTGGTTAGTGTATTGCAGCTGTCAACCAAAGGGAACAATAACTAATTTCAAAACAAGTCCCAATTTTAAAGTGACCTATAGCCTGTACAGTTCTATTGAAAACATAACAATATGTTGGGGGAAAGCATGCAAATTGAAATCATTACAATAAGCTGGTTGCATGAATGTGCACACCCTTAAACAGATACTATGTTGAAGCACCTGTTGAGATAATGACAGCTTTCAGTCGTCTTAGGTCGGAGTTTTTCATTACGGCACATCTTAACTTGGTAATAGTCACCCAGTCTTCTGTCCAACAGCACTATAAATATGTTAATTACTAAGGGCATATCTTGTGGACATCCCTATACAGGGCAACCCGCAGACTGTCTGTTGGGTGTAGGTCTGGTTGGCACATTCTCATCTGACAAATCCATTCTTTGGTAGATTTGGATGTATGCTTGGGGGTCATACTGAAATTGACAGACAAAATCCCTCTTCATCTTCACCTTTCTAAAAAATATGATGAAGTCTTGTGATTTTGATGGAAGCGCTTAACTTTTTTTCAATAAGTTTTCTGGATTTAGTGCTGCAGTGTTCCTTTGGTGATCCTCTTCATATATTTTTTACTTGGTTTTGGTGTTCATTATTTCTAAGTCATCTTCACCTTTCTAGCAGAGGCTGAATGTTTGGTGATGAAACCAGTTGGTATTTGCAACTGTTCACAATTCTTGCCATCTGGAGTGGAAGCCAAGTTCCAGCTTTTGAAAACCAACCCCACAGCATGATTACCATGCTTCACCAGGGGGATGATGTACTTTGGGTGATGCAAAGTGTTGTGTTGGGCCAAACATACTTATTGGAATTGTGGGTAAAGGTTGAACCCTGCTGTCATCAGATCATGACACATTGTCCAACATGAGTTTTGGAGATGTGATATACTGTTTGGCAATGTGTGTCCAGCCCTGGGCATTTTTCTGTGTAAGAAAAGGCTTCCATCTAGCAATCCTACCCCATATGGGGGATACAGAAGACTGTTGTCACATGGGGTACACACCCATTAGTTAGGCATTCCTCAAGCTCAGTGTTGCTGTCAGCCCCCTGTCAGCCTCCATGGCCAGTTGTCATCTTGTCATGTCACCCATTTTGGATGGACGTCCAGGTGTTTGCAGTGTCATTGTTGTCTCATACTTTCTCCACTGTCTGATAACTGTCTGCACTGTATTCCATGGTATCTACAATGTTGGGGACACTTTCTACTTCTCTCCTGAATGATACCTTTCCACACTGAGCTCCCTTCAATGCTTTGTAAGCTCTCTGACAAACATGTATTTTGCTGTAGCAGGTGACTGGGTAAATGTCAAATATATTTGACTAGGACAGTTGAACATCATTTGGAGTTAATCAGAATCTTGTTAACTGATGGCATATGTACAACCAAAAATAAAATGCTGTGATTACTGCACAAAGTGCATCAACCAAGTAGTGGTTTGTGTGTGTGCACATGTATGCAACCAGTTTATAGTATTTCTTATGTTGTATATTTTCTCCACTAACATGTTTATTTATCAATAGAATTGTACAGGTTATGGGTCACATTCAAGGTGGGAAACACCTTATATGTTTACAGGTGTATAGGTAGGTACTAGGCTATCTGCCTGAGGGCATTTATAAGCCTGGCCAGAGTGTGTGGGCTTTCACTGCCCCATTGATTAATTAACTGATCCTCTGTCAAGCAGAGCCAATGAAGTGATCCCAGGGGTGTATTTACTGCTACCCATCCACTCGTCAAGGTTTCCCTTGAAGAATGTTAGTGAGGGGCTCTGCCTGATGTAAATTGGAATTTTGTTCCAAAGCATGGGGATTCTCTGTGACAAGAATCTATCCCTCCAGCATGTTCTATTTATTGTTGTGGCAAGGTTTAGCTCACTAGAGCGTGTGGCTCGCAGTGACTTGGATTTCTTTAGGTGGAACATGTCCATCAATTCTGAGTTGGCATGGCTTTGTAAGTCAGGCAGAGATCACCTCTGAGTAAGTGATATGCCACTGAGTACAGCCAGAGTTTTTTCAGTTGGGCTGCATAGGACATATGTTTGAGGCCAGTAATCCTCTTGGTGAGGTACTTTTGTGGTCTTTCCAGCTGTTGGAAGTGTCTTGTGTGGTACATCCAAAATGGGGCATTGTACTCTATGATGGGTCTAATAAGTGACGAGTAGAGGGGCACTATAATTTCTTTATTTCTAGATGCAAACTCTTTTGTAATTAGATGGGCCACATAGAAGGATTTCCTAACTACTTTGGCAATATGATTGTCAAAGGAGAGATTACTATCTACCTGGGTCCCCAGATCTCTTATTACCTCTTCTGTATTAAGGGGGCTGCCACCTATGTGGTAAATCATGGTTGTTTTGCTTTTCCCAAATGGGATGACTATGCATTTTTTGGCATTTAGCTTGAGGCCATGACTTTGACACCAGGTGTCCGTCTCAGTAAGGCCCTTTGTCTGGAAAGTCAATTATGGCTCCCAGTTTGCAGTCATCGGCGAACTTGGTTAGCCATAGTCCTCCTGTGTTTGCCTGTACTTCTGAGAAGTATATGCTGAACAATAGGGGTCCCAGGACTGAGCCTTGTGGGACACCACTTGTGACTGGTTTAGAGTCAGACCTAGGACCCACTATTCTTACTGTGTGAGTTCTGTCTGTAAGCCAGTTAGCAACCCATCTCGTGACATAGGGGTTTATGTTCAGGCTGGTGAGTTTTTCTGTAATACCCGAGTGGGGAATGGTGTCAAAAGCCTTGGCAAGGTCGAGGTAGGCTGTGTGAACCACCTTTCTCTCATCTATGGCCGTGGTGACTGTCTTGAAGAATAACAAGATTTCCTGTAGTCTCACGTTTGTATAGTACACAAACCTGGCATTCCATCAGGGGTGTGTACACTCTTGATATCCACTGTATGCAGGTGTTCAGATAGCTGCTTGTGGTAGCCATGGACAGAGGGCCATAACACAGTTGTGCACTGTTCCAATTACAACCTAATACTCATGCCTATTCTACTACCCATATCATTGTCATGGCAATGCAACAACCAGTACCTGTAAACATTTATGTCTGTTGTATGCACTGCAACTGATATTACAGAGATGTAGAACATGAACAACTGATTTACATACATAGATAAGTAAGCTGATTGCACAGTAGGCTTTGCTATCACAGTGCTAAGCTGGAGGATGTCCCGCATTCATATCTTGGCTATTATGTTATGGTGTCATTGCTAACAGACCTGACAATTGTTTGCCGAACATAACACAAGTGTTATGTGTAAGTGACTACAGATATCAGGCACACATGTGCTTATAAGACTGTACAGTTGAATGGTATGAAATCACTGTATCACAAACATTTCAACACACATTTCTGCAACAGTACTTTACTCTGCACATGCTCTGTATAGTTCTCTTATATTTACAAGATAAAATGTGTATCATAGTTATATACACAAGTAACATACAGATACGTACAACATCCCAGCAGCTGGCCTAGCAGTGGCACAGTCAGTGGTGTTTGACAGACACTCCAGTAGTTGCCAAATATCAGCTGCCCTTTCCTGGAGTGAGTCAGGGGCCTGAGTTGTGATCTATGTCACTACAGACAGAACCACATGCTTGGGCTGTCACTGCTGTTCAGCATTACAACAGTACAGCAAGTCTCAATGAAATATATGCTTTCAAACCCCTATTTTCCATTATTACAAACTACCTACTGCATTCATTTACATGCTTACTTGTTTCACATACCTTTTTTTTGGAATTGTCAAAGATATATCTCTTTTTTGTTGTTTTGTTTTATTTCTCTCTGTCTCTCTCGCTCTCTCACAGTATGACATAAGTTGTTTGCATAGGTAGCAGCTTATATTTTTGTAGGTAATGCTCATGACCATGTGATGGTCTGAGCACCAATTGGTATTCCCCCATTGTTAACTGCATGCAGAGCAGTTGTGTAGTTCTTTCAATAGCCAATATCATGGCAACACAGTCCTATAACTGAGTACCCCATGTGGGTACTGGTCCTTTCCCTTACCTGTGAGGAAGACATCCTGGAGGTGTATGAGCTAATACCACTTACAACAAGACTTGTGGAGACAAGCCAAATAAATGGTAGAGAAGGTTCAAGACTTAAGGGCAGAATGTGAGTATTGCTGTTATAAGTTTTGAATACTGATAGTTTAACAGGGTTTGTCTGAACATGCTACTTCTGTATGGGTTTCAGTCTGACAATGTTCTGTCTCCGCATAGCTCTCAACTGTAAGGCTATCCACACAATGGCCAGAGCCTGTTATGTTTGGTCGGTTCCCCAGACAGGTGTTGTCTTGGGCAAATCAGTAGCATACTCAGGTGATTGCAATCAGTAAATGCTAGCATCCATTTGTTTTTCTGACTTTGTATCCCTCAGAAAAGATATGTTACAACAAACCCTGTAACACCAGCAACATTCTCAGTGTATAACAGCAATATTTCAAATATGGCCATGTATTTGGGCCTATGTCCACCAATTATATCAGGCTTTGTCTATATGACATACAATAGGAGGTTGAGAGGTATAATGGACTATCATTATTTAGTGCTGTCATTCCTGCTGAGGGGAAAGGCTCAGAAACATTTTGAAGTCTGTACATTCAAGAGGCTGGTGTATAGAGAATGCTCTTAGATGCCCTTGTCACATATTTTATGTGGGGTGGAGTAACAAGTGTTTTAAAACTAGACTGTTAGAACACATGAGACATATTACTGATAAGAAAGAAGACAGTTCTATAGCTGTACATTTTACCAAATCTCACCATGGGGACAGTAGTGGGTTACAAGGTACTGATTTGGAAAAAGTCTGTTTCTCAGTTTGATGAAACATTCATAAAAGAACAATTGTTATGTACAGAATCAATGTATTATTATTATTAAATGTGGTCCTTTATCCCTTAGGTTGTTAAATGAAGAGTGCAATTGGAGGCTGTGTATGTAATTATGTAATTATGTGTTAATTGCTTCTTGTGTTTAAGGCAAGTGTTTCTTGTAATGTTTTACTCCTTGAAGGCTTTGGCCAAGACAAATGAGTATAATAAACTTGTGTGAATTATTGGCTGGTTGTATTTCTCTTTGCTATGTTGAGTCATTTTAGTTGTTTTGTTAAGAGGTTGTATGTCTGGCCATTGCTTATGGCGTATCATGATTTTGTAGCAGTGTACTATTCACTTATTTATTTGGAATGTTTGTGTGTGGGGGGCAGATGTGAGTGTCATGGGTCCTTTTGTATCCAACTGTGCACACTGCCCCAGTTATGGGTGGTCTATCAGCAGCATATGTTTGCACGGGCAGTTTGGACATGTATGTATATATATATATATATATATATATATATATATATATATATATATATATATATATATATATATACACCTCAGAATTTATTGGTAATATATCTATATATTGTTA
Organism: Protopterus annectens; assembly: GCF_019279795.1. Lineage (NCBI taxonomy): Eukaryota > Metazoa > Chordata > Ceratodontiformes > Protopteridae > Protopterus > Protopterus annectens. The sequence goes on along the minus strand of NC_056734.1, from coordinate 676,826,852 downwards.
TACACATATATGTATCTCCATACATATCTATCTCTCTATGTATATGTTTCTTTATATATATATATATATATATATATATATATATATATATATTTGTAGATATCAATCCTTCCTAATTGCACAGTGTCTCGTCCCTGTTGTAAACTGGCTGTAAATTATGGTATGTTTGAGAAAACATCCTGAAGCCATGCATCTTAGATGGTTTACTGATAAATTGCTGTCACTATAGTATGCAGGGTCGTGGGTTCAAGGGCTGTTCATTTTTTGCTAGGCAGAACAAGGACTGTTGGATGCAGAGTGATTAAAGCAGTTTTGAGCAGCTTTAAGTGTGTTTGTGTGGGTTTGCATGATGGTTAGTGGTGCTAACGTACAGTTAAATGAGTAGGCACTTACACTGTGTAGGCTTTGCTTACTAGTGTGCAAATCTGCTTAGCATTTACATTTAAGCAATGCTTAAACCTGCTAAACATAGCTCAGCCCTGGAAACCAGTGATCACATTCAAGTCTGATAAAATAGCAGGGTAATGACATATTTAATAAGTGTATTTAATTTCCTGTACATAGCATGTTTCTATGTGATGCCATTACAGTAGCAAGGGGTGTGACTATACTGTATGGGACACTTGGGTATACATGGGTAGTACCACAATATTTTTTTTTATTTTATTTGTTTTATACATGGGTAGTATCCCAGGTTATATGCAGTCACACTTGCATGTTACACCAGCTACAGTGTACTGGTTGACAAAAATAGTTTAACACATATTGTATTATTAAGTTAGTACTTTTAACAGTGCTTTTCCAAGTAAAAGTACATTGCAGATTGTAGTACTTGAACCATACACCCCTGCATGCAAAGTTGGGACTCTGAGTACTGAATATCTTGTTCTTGGTGTTTGAGCTGTATGTTTTATGTATTTCCTATTGGATATTGATCTGCTATTATGATATTAACTGTAGACTACTATGTTTCTGGACATGTCATTGAGGACTGCTGTCATGTAGTAATATCATACCTTTCAGTTTCAGACTTCTATCCCTCAAAACATTCATCCTAATGCATAACCTGTTGGCTATCTACTTTCTATCTGTCCTCAGTACAGATGTGCAGATGTCAGGTATTGCTAAGGCCATACAACTATGTAGGTGTCCACATAGTATTATGCTGTGGGCCTGGACACTGCTGCTAATTCCGACGTATTGAACATTCCTTAATTTGGGCCTTGCCCCTTTTCCTTGCCTGTGTGAGGGACATTCCAGAGGTGCTGGGCTACAGATTCCAATACAGTAGGTGCCAACTTGTCACAGAACAGGACATTTGGAGACAGCCCAACAACATGGGTGACAAATCCCCAGAATTGTGAACAGATTCTATGCCATCAGTGCTGTTATACACATGGTGGATTGATAGAGTGACAGGGTTTGTGTGGACATGCACTTAGTGAGTGACTTCACAAATGACAGTGATATGTCTCTGACATACCTCTCCACTGGTGCACTGTCCACAGACTGGATACATGTTTGCCAGCCTGTTATGTTTTGTCTGTTCCCCAGACAGTTGGTGTCCTTGGTAAATCAGTTGTGGACTCTGGGGAATATATTCAATAAATACTCACATCTATTGGTATTACTGATTTAATATTCCTCATAAGGGATATGTTACAACAAACCCAGTAACATCTGCAACTGTCTCAATAAATGACAGCAATATGTCCAATCTACCCCTGTGTTTGTGCCTCTGTCCCCAAATGATGTCAGGCTTTGTCCAGATGTCAGGCTCAGACGTATTTAGTATCATTATTTCTTGCCTTAATTCCTGCTACCATCCCAGTGATGTAGTAGATCCACAGATATGTCAGGGAAGAGGCCATAGATACGAGTCCTGAGCCTGTACATTCTGAGGTGAATTGTATATGTGAGAGTCCTGTGTATGTCTGGCCATTGTTAACAGACTGTCAGGATTGTGTGCACATGTCATGTGCACATGTTATTTGGGCTGTGTATGGTAGATGTAAGTGTTATGGCTCCTTTTATTATCTGACTGTGTGTGCTGCTACAGTCTCTGCTCATCTATTGGCTGTATGTGTTTGTAGGGGCAGACTGAGACATGTCCTATACCAAGGTCAGGATTCAGACTACACTGAGAATTGGGACTGTACATGTAGGGCTAGTGTGTGAGTGGCAAACAATGATGTAGTTGTTTACACAGTCTGTATACTCTACTGTTCACTTGACTTACCAGTATGTGACTGTGACTGTGGTGATATTGGTTGTGGGTGTGCACTTTCACACTGGTGTCTGTCAGTGCTGTTACATCCCTAATAGTAATTACCCATAGCAGATTTCCTATTTAAATTTGTCAGCCTTGGTCCAGATTCATTGCAAGGGATTCTGAGCATACCTCTCAACTGGCTGGTTTGTTTCAGGCTGTCCAGGTTTATTGCTCATATTTCTGGTCTGTTTTACAGATTATTCTCATTTCTCTGGTAAATCACTGTAATTATATGATTGTTGTCAGAAAATGAGGACATACATTTCATTTACCTACCTCACATCCATCAGAATATGTATGCTGAAACAAACTGTGTCACTCTATCAAGAAGAGTACAAGGGGACAATATCCTCTTCCTTCCTGTATGCTAATGCATTAGTACTGAGATGTGCCACATAGAAGAGCTTTGTGACCACAATGCCAATGTGGTGGCCAAGAGCCATTCCTGTCCATCTGTGTACCCAGATTTCTTATAATGCCTTCTTCATTCAGGGGACTACCATAGACGTGGTAATCCATGGGGAACAGGGTTTTTCCCAAAGGGGATGATAACACATTTTCTGACATTGAGCTTAAGGCCATGGCTCTGACACCAGTGATTGGTCTCAGTAAGGCCTTTCTGTAGGATGCCAACATCACTTGGGTAGTTAATAATAGCTCCCAACTTGCAATTGTCTGCAAACTTTGACAGCCAGAGTCTCTTCATGTTGGCATGGACTTCAGAGAAATTGATACCAAACATGAGAGGACCCAGGACAGACCCTGTGGGACTCCACTTATGACTGCTCAGTAGTCTGACTTGGAGTCAGTTATTTTCACACTGTGAGTTCTATGTGTGACCTAGTTTGCAATCCACCTAGTGATATAGGGGTTGATGCCTAGCTTAGTGAATTTTTGCATGATTCCTGAGTGGGGAATGTTATCAAAGGTTTTTGCCAGATCAAGGTAAGCTGCATGTGCCACCTTGCCTTCATCCATAGCTCAGGTGACTGACTTCAAGATGTTGACCAGGTTGATTGAGCAGGTATGACCTACCCTTCACAAAACTAAATTGTATGGAGTCCTGAGTCTGCAGATTCCCATATCCCCATTTATTAGGTGCATGATGATGCATTCCATAGCTTTGCATAACAGACTTGTCAGGCTACTGGGGCAGTATTTCTTAGGGTCTGTAGTCACTCCTACTTTGTGGAGAGGGGTGACTGTAGCAATGCACAATTCAGTAGGGACAAAGCCTGAGGTGAGGCTGTAATTGAACAGGGCACACAGCTGAGGTGCCAGGTCACTGTGTAGTTTATGTAGAACACAGCCAGGGATATTGTCAGGTTCTACAGAAGCTGTATTATTGGCCTTGAGCAGTGGTGTTTTAACCTGTGCCGCAGTAATAATGGGTGCCTGACAGTGTACTGGTATTCTGATTGGTCCTTTGGAGGGGAGACAGGGGTAAAGATTGCACTCAATATGTTGGCTAGTATATTGGCAATATTTGTTGGCTCAGCCTAGGAGGTACCATTGCCCAGTAGCTCAGAGCGAATCTTGGTATTGCCATGAAGATTCATTACATAAGTGCATCAGACCTTGTGGTTGTCTTTACTATGTGCTCCAATTCTGTTTTCACAGCTGGATTTGTAGTATTTGATGAGGGATCTCAACTTTTAATTGAGGCTGATAAGTTTTTTTCCAGTCTTGGGGCTTCACCTTATTCCATATCAGTTTCCTCCTTCTGTTGTACAGTTTCTTTAAGGCCAGGGACCACCACATTGGCTTCCTTTTTTTGGAGGTGAGGGTCATGGCTCTATTGGGTATGGAGGTATCCATGCATTTGTGCATGTGTTCATAGTGCATTGTTGTTTGATTCAGCAGTCATGCAGCTAGTTTCCGTTTGCATGGCTGCTGTGAGGTTAGCAACCTCTGTTTTTAGGAGGCCAAAGTTAGCTTTGGAAAGGCTTTTCATGGTGGTGAGCTGTGCAGGGGGGTGGGGGGTGGGAGGGCTGTGTATTTCCAAAGGTGATTACTTTGTGGTCAGATCTAACAAGGGAGCAATTGACTATTGGTGTACACCAACAGTCGCCCATGTTAGTAAGGACCAGGTCAATGTGATGGTCAAGTACTTCAGTACATGAGTAGCTTTCCCAGTTAATGGTGGGGTAGTTGAAGTCAACCATTATGTGAGTGTTAGGTTGGACGCTAAAATTCTCAAGGGTGTTTAGGAACATGGAATGTGAGTCTTGGGACATGCTTGGGGACCTATAGCAGGTTGCATCCTGAACCACTGTCTTATCCAGTGTTAGCTACACCAGCAGGATCTGTGATGCATAATGTTGGTCTACCACTCTGGAGGTGTGTGCATTCATTACGAATATGGAAATACCAGCACATTTGGAGCTCCAGTCCAAGTTCTGCAGCCAAAAGGTGTGGAATGAGTTATAGGCTGGTAGTGCAGGAGTGCTTCCTGCCACCTTTAACCAGGTCTCTGTTACAGAAGAGATGTAATTATTCCCCATTTTAAGGAATACTTCCAGTGAGTGCATTTTCAGATTTAGACTTCTAGGGTGCGGCAGCATGACCCTCAGATTGCATGTGTTTGTAGCTGTTATATTTTTATGTATATTTAAGTATGTATATATATATATATATATATATATATATATATATATATATATATATAATATGCACACACGCATATATATAGTGTGAATTTATTCACCTTTATATATATATATATATATATATATATATATATATATATATATATATGTGTGTGTGTGTGTGTGTGTATGCATGTATGTAGATATAAACTTAGATGTCTCTCTCTCTCTATACATATATATATATATATATATATTATAAATATATATATATAATATATATATATATATATATGTGTATATATCTGTATATATAACTATATATATATATATATATATATATATATATATATATATATATATATATATATATATATATATATATATATATATATATATATATAATTAACCGCACTCAAAAAAATTGAACGAAGAGAAGAAATTTTAACTAAGAAATGAACTTTGTGACAATAAAGGCATTCAAAAAATAGTAAATCACACCAACAACTCTTGTAGAACTTTAGCGCTTTCGTCTTATTTATTATCAAGACTTCTTCAGAAAGACATGTTTCATAAGTATGAGCAACCATTTTCACTTCCTTTATATACATTAGTTCTAGCAGGCCATTTAAATTAACAACAGTTCCTTTCCAATAGTAAAGTGTGAACAAGCAGCGTGCTGTGTGCATTTTCATTAACATTACAATCGCAGTTACATAAGATAAATTAGTCAGACAGTAATAACCTTGTGGTGCCGTGTGCATACTAAAAGGGATTGTGTGCAAAAAGGGATCGTGTGCAAAAAAGGGGATTGTGTGCAAAAAGGGATTGTGTGCAAAAAGGGACTGTGTGAAGAAAAAAAAAAAATATGGGGGAATTGGGAAGGATGACAGTCATGCTGTGATGATTCTAATATAAACACGTAACCTATGAGTATTTGCCTGCAAAGGTAAGTAAAGAAGGGAAGGGAGGAAGGCGGAGGAGTCAGGTAGAGAGTCCTACTATGCTTTGGTATCAGTGTGTGTGTAGAGAAATGTGTGGGTATGCCACCTGATGGGGGAGTGGGAGGAATGCGGTGTGGTCTTGAGGGGGTGGCTGTGAGGGGGCCGCTCATGACAAGGAGCATATGAATAACAGAATGTCCCAGAAGACTGTCAGTGTGGATGGTACCACCCGTGGGCTGGTTCGGATGGTATCACCCCTTGAATGGCTGCATGAAAAGAGACTAGGGGGGATAGTTGGTCAGTGAATATAATGTGTTTCCTCTCTCTCTCTCTCTCTCTCTCGTACTTTTGACTCCCCCACACCCCCTACACACATCCCAGTAATTTACAACTGTGCAAGTGAATATAATGTGTTTCCTCTCTCTCTCTCTCTCTCTCTTACTTTTGACTCCCCCACACCCCCTACACACATGCTCCCAATCACCAGGCTAGCCCCCGCTGACCCCACCAACTAAGAAAGGCTATGGTGTATGCAAATGAGGGGATTTATACCGAATCACAAATTTCTTCTAAGTGTCAGACTGCACCTAACTGTGTAGGTGCTCTAACACCACAGTGTAGACATGAGGAGCAGTTAACATGAAAAGGGGGTGTGTCATGCTTGCTGTAAGCACATTGGAGCTCAGTGGCCCATGTTTGCCCTTAGCTAAGCACATCTAAGGAAGGGTGTGTGTCTGAGGCTGTATTTTCCTATTCCATGAAATGCAGAGCGTTTTCTCATCCTGGGAGGGCCAGTTCTGCTTAAAAGTGTTTACTTTAGCTAAGCAAGTGTGAGCAGCATGCACAGGGCCTAAAAAAACACATAGAGGATAGCAGAACTGTTTACATTTGAGCACTGGGAATGTGTGGTGCACATCAGGGCTTAAATGGGGAGGAAATGGGAAGGGGAAACTGCAGCAGGAAGGCAATCAAGGAGAACTACCATAGCTGGCAAGTGGAATGTATCAGAATCAGCCAATTACGCAGGCAGCAGTCCAGCACAGTACTATAAACCATGCAAACACCTTTCAGTCCGGTTTCCCACAAACTCTACACCACTGGTGTACACATTTGGGGGAATTTTAAACTGACAAATCTAATAAAACATGTTAGGGGCTGCCGTTGCTCTGCTCTAGCAGTATGTGCTATAGATTTAGGGGGGTGATGAGGAAAATGCTGACAACCAACACAGACCAAGGAGGAGAAGAGTGTTTAGTCCCATGGTAACCTACATGATCTGGAGACAGTAGATTGCTACAGGATGGACAGGGACATACTTCAGCAACTTGTTGAGGGATGCTGGCCTCGCCTCAGAGCCAGAACCAATGGAGGGGAACCCATTCCAGTGGATACCAAGGTATGTGTAGCCTTAAGAATACTAGCTACAGGTACTCTCCAAAGACCAACTGGGGATATCATGGGGGTCTCACAGGCATCTGTGTCCAGGATACTCCATCAGTTCCTGGATGTCATGCGACCACTTGCCACTGAGCACATAGGTTTCCTCAGCACCTGTGAGGAGAGGACCAGCAATATGCGTCTCTTCCACCATGTAGCAGACTACCCGGAGGTACTGGGTGCCATAGACTGCACACACAGCCACATCAAACTATCACCTGGTGACCAGGGTAGGGTCTACCTAAACGTCAAGGGGCTCCACTCTATCAACTGCCAGGTTGTGTGCAATGCCCAAGGCATTATCATGAATGTGTGTGCTGGCTGCTCTGGAAGCTATCATGACTCCTACATCTGGCATTCGCCACAGCTGTACCAGGCGTTTGCCAGTGGGGACATCCCATATGGCCATCTGGTGAAGGATGCTGGCTACACACTGGAGCCTTGGTTGATGACACCCATCAGAAATGCACACACAGCCACATAAGAATGCCATAATGAGGCACACACACAAACCAGGATCATTATAGAGTGTGTGTTTGGGATGCTCAAGTCATGGTTCTGCTGCCTTGAGATATCCGGTGGAGCCTTGCAAGTACTCTCCAGCAACATGTGCACACATGCTACACAATATGATGCTGCATAAACTGTTGCAGCAGGAACAAAATGGGGAAGGGCCACATAGCCCCCCCCCCACCATTGCCAAGGTTTCCACAGGCACAGAGAGACTCAGAGGAGGAACATCCTGAGCCTGCCCCTATAGGCAGGTGGAGGCATGCCCAGTATGCCCTGGCCTTGGCAAAGAGGTAATGCATAAAACATACACTGACACTGTAGGGTCCCAGGGACTGATCTCTCTCTCTGACTCGCACACACAGCAAAATGAATGCTAAACATCACACCACCTATACCTTATCATGTATATGCAGTGTACTGCATGCATCCAACATAGTCAGCCTTCAAGCAGCATCCTCACAATAGCCTCAGGCACAAGGTAAGCCAGTCTACTTAACAAAATAAATGAATGGAGTGGAATGTTTTGATAATATATCTATGGTATTGATCAAGCATGCAAAGGAATGGGGTGGCTAACTGGGATAGCAGCAGACAACTGACAGCTCTGTGGGACAGCAGGAAGTATATCCCCTTTACTGGCCTACCTACACCATGCAGTACCACCCTAGTTGACAAATACCACTGCAGTATATGCGGTAAGCCAAATAACTGGGGGGTCATAGGTCACATGCATGGATGTCAAAGTGGGTGTCCCAATCTCACCCCAGCCTCACCCAGCAGATCCGCTGTAGAAAATCATACAGACATGTCTGGCAAACGCCCCCACATGGTGACATCCATGAAATCTCTATCGACAGACATTTACACAGTGACATCAGAGCAGGTCTGTCAGTGGCAGTATGGCTTTGAAAGGTAAGAAGTCTGAAACTACAAATGTTTATGCCAGAACAATCTGACCTGTGGTGAATACCATTATGCCTGTAGTCTCAAAGATAGGGCACATCACTATGCTAAATGGGACCAAAATGTTAAGCAAATATCAGCACAGTCTCTACAAATGTGTATTGTGTACAGATATGTCCCCCTCATAGTCCCATAGAAATGCAGTAACATGTCCCCAGCCATAAACAGCATCCAACCATCAACTAGAGTGATGCCTCAACACAAACAGAAAGCAGTTGTCAGTAACACCCACAGTCAACTTACTGGTACCATCCCAGGGTTGTCTACTGCCGGCAGCCTTGGAACAGATGAGCATCAGAAAGCACTGCCTTGTTACAGATGACCTGCATCTGTCACACCTGTCCTACAGGCCTCTGGCAAATGCTGATGCTGCAGTCACAGTGCCTTGTTAGGGAGTGTCATGGGGTCCATAACACCAACATAACACACTCTAAAAAAGGCAAAGAAAGGCCATGCTGCTAACTGCTAGGAGAAAACCTGCCAGTGTCAGAGCACCAGAAATCTGGCCAAAGCCATGAATAATGGGGAGAAGAAGGTCCAAAGAGAAGGACACCTTTGAAATACTGCTCTAATAATGTAATAAAGTTGAAGCAATGATTGTAGTAGCATGGAATGTCTGATGGGTACAAAGTCAGAAACTGCAATGTCAAATGTCAGTAATATCTGAACCCTGAGTGACTTTTAAACCACTTTTTCTTGAAAACCACACTCATTTGCATAACCAACAAGATATATGAGTCATGAATGTGGACATTCTGTGATACTCTGTACAATCGACAGGCAGGACTAGGAGTCTAAACATGGAAATGCACTCACTGCAGGCAGTCTTAACCCTGGAAGATGGTGATATGTCTTCACCCACAGAACCCTGCCCCACAGCCATGGGGAGTAACACACCATTCCCTGATCACTCATCCTATGCAACATCCTGACCCCAAAATGTGGCCAGCCAAGCAAAATGAGGTGGGCCATACATATATGTCAGACAAACACACCTGCAAGCTGGTCAAACAGTCTGACACAGAAAAGACCCTCCAAGTGCAGTCAACCTTTGAGCAGACCCCTATGCAAAGCCCTAGTAGCTATAGGCAAACATATCTGACCTAGGACACCCCCCACATCATATCTTATCCCCTACAAATCTATCTGGAGTCTGTCTGTCACCCTGATCCTGTCTGATGTATATTACCCAACTGTGGACTGGAAATCAGACCAGGCCAGAACAGAAATGCACAGAGATTCCACCATTGTAATATATCATCAAGGTGCTGGACTGTTTCCACAGCTCCAACAGTCAACTGTTGGTAGGCACACCTCTCAACAGGCTGGATTGTGCAAGAATGCATAGCATTTGGCCCATACGTTTGGCGTGTGCATCATCCACCCTGTATTCCTCTGGTAAATCAATGTCATGATCTGAGGAGGTATGTCACGAGGTACTGAAACAATACATGACAGTGTCAAACAGCATATATGTCACATGTCTGCTAAAACAAGCCCTGTAACCCTAGCAATGCATACATTACTGACAGAAATAGTCACAACCACCATATGGCCCATTGTTCCACATTTTGATAGGTTGTTTCCAGATATCCTGCATGAACAGGTTGAGAGGTATGGCTGTGGCACAAAACAAACTGGACTAGAGTACAACAATTCCTGGAAAGGAGTCCCACATGTACTATAGAAGGTCACACTAGGCATGTTCATACACTTGGAGAAATGTCAGTAGGATCTAGGAATGAACAGACCTTCCCCACCTAGTGCACTTCCCATTGCCCTAAATTAGCAATTCTGAAGATGTCTGTCACCATAGAAGTACCTTTCATCAAGCCTCAACTCTGTAAGCTTTGTGGCAAGTGCTATAACTGTGTAACACTATAATACAAATAACTAGTTAGGTAGAAGTTCTAGTCTCAGTCCTGGCAAATGTCAAACTGTGTGTGTATTTACAAGTTAAAGCTTTTGGGTACATTCAAACCCAGTACACTTTTCCTTTCCCACTTTAGCAGTCCTGCAGATATCACTCACCTTGGAAGTCCCTTTCATCAGACCTCAGCCCCATAAGTTCTTTGGTGCATGCAATAACTGCGTAACACTATGGTATAAATAACTACTTAGGTTGGAGTTGTGCTCTCACATTTGGCAAGTGTGTGTGTGTGTGTGTGTGTGTGTGTGTGTGTGTGTGTGTGTGTGTGTGTGTGTGTGTGTGTGTGTGTCTCCAAGTGTGTCTGTTTGTAGGGCAAAGTATTTTGATAAGTTTAACACCCACTTCTCTACTTTATCAGTCCTGCTGATATAATTCCTTTATAGGTTCATAAGTGTGTAGTAGGCTAATGGCACAGGAGCCTTTACAAGCCTAGCCCATAGAAGGGCCCTGCTATTGTGGCACCCAATGTCACTTTCCAGTGCCCATATCAAGTAGAGCCACTGCAGTGATTCTGGGGGTGAACTGTCTATAACCCATCTGCTCATCAAGACTTCTCTGGAACAGGGTCAGCTAGGTGCTCTGCATGACATGTATGGGAAGTAATTACCAGGACATGTGCAACCTCTTGGTGAGGGACATGTCCCACCAACATGTTGTGGCAATTGTGGTAATGAGGTAGAAGTCTCTGCAGTGTGTGGTGTGGAGGGACAGGGATATCTTTATATGTAGCATGTCTAAAACAGCTGGGTCAGATATGGCTTTGTAAGTCAAGCACAGATAGCCTCTAACTAGGTGATATGACACAGAGAATAGCTGGAGTTTTCTGAGACTGTCTGTGTAGTACAATAGTTTAATGCCTAGGAACCTCTTTGTGAGGTGCTTCTGTGGCCTCTTCAGCTGATGCAAGTGTTTACTGAGGTACATGGCAAATGGGCCAGAACACCTGATGCATGGTCTAATGAGGGGACAGTAGACAGAGATCATTACCTCTGTCTTCCTGGATGCAAAACCCTTGGTAATGCAATGTGCCACATAGAATGACTTCCTGACCACAGTGGCAATGTGGTGGTTGAAGGAGAAGTTGCTGTCAACCTGTGTCCCCAGATCTCTTATAATGCCTACAGTGTTTGTTGGGCTCCCATCAATGTGGTACTTATTGGGAACTGAGTGTTTAACCAAAGGGGATGATGATGCATTTTGTGGTGTTAGGCTTCTGGCCATGGCTGCCACTGCATTGGTCTCAGTAAGGCCTTTCTGTAGGATGTCTGCATCACATGTGGAGTTAATGACAGCTCCCAGCTTGCAGTCCTCTGTGAACTTGGTCAGCCAGAGTTCCTCTGTGTTGGGCTGGACTCCTGAAAAGTAGATGCTGGACAAGACACTACACAGTACTGATCCTTGTGGGACTCCACTTGTGACTGCTTGCCAGTCTGACATGGATTTTGCCACTGTCACACTGTGTGTTCTGTGAACCAATTTGCAGCCCACCCATTGATCTAGGGGTTGATGGCCTAGTTTGGTGGGTTTAGCAATAATTCATGACTGAGGAATGGTATCAAAAGTTTTGGCCAGATCAAGGTAGGCTGTATGTAGTGCTTTATTGTCATATGGTTTTTCAGTGTATGTCAGGGCTGTCATAGTGTATGTTGTGTCAAACTATGTGTTCCACATGGTGTGGTGCAGGTGTTGACCTTATCCTCTAGACCAGCTAGTGCAGTCTGTGCTGGAGAGTGCATATTTCCACATTTGGAGATATAGGGTTAATTTTCACTGGTCTGAGTGTTTGTAGTTTAGAGGAGAGGGTTGTCTGTGTACATGAGGCAGTTGCACCAGTTCCCCAAAATGGACACATGCACCAGGTTAATAGGAAAAAGCACAGTAAACTGCATTGTAGTAAGGCCATGAGGGGTGGTCATAGCTACTAAGTACTGGGGCTAATTCTGTGAGGAATGAGTACTGATGATGGCTCCCAGATGTGCTACACTTATTGATACAATAATCTGTTGAACTACAAATCTATTATGCTATTTAAAGTGCAAGATATAAGGGAAAAACTGAAAGCAGACTTTCTGACACCTGTAATACGTTACCTCAGCTGTGTAGTAATCAGCACCTTTGTCCAGGTGTTAGTCCAATAAGCTCTGTAGCACATGCGGTAATTGTATAACCCTATAATACAGATAACTAGATAGGCAGGAGTTCTAATCTCAATACTGGCATGTGTGTGTTGTGTGTGTGTGTGTGTGTGTGTGTGTGTGTGTGTGTGTGTGTGTGTGTGTGTGTGTGTGTGTGTGTGTGTGTCTGTGTGTGTGTGTGTGTGTGTGTTTGTGTGTGTGTGTCTGTGTGTGTGTATGTGTGTGGTGTGAATCATATACTGTGTGGGTTATACCATTTTGACTTGTGTACTACCCTTCACACCTCCCCTCATCCTAATTTAGTAGTTCTGTTGATGTCATTCACCTTAGAAGTACCCTTGGATGAAATGAAATTGTATAAGCTCCATGACGTGTCTGATAACTGTGTAACACTATAGTAGAAAATACTTGATAAGCAAGAGCTCTAATCCCAATTCTGGCAACTGTGTGTGTGTGTGTGTGTGTGTGTGTGTGTGTGTGTGTGTGTGTGTGTGTGTGTGTGTGTGTGTGTGTGTGTGTGTGTGTGTGTGTGTGTGTGTGAGAGAGAATCATATACTGTGTGGGTTATACCATGTTGACTTGTGTACCACCCTTCACGCCTCCCCTCACTGTAATTTAGTAGTCCTGATAATGTCATTCACCTTAGAAGTACCTTTGGACAAGGTGAACTTATATAACCTCCATAGAGTGTCTGATAACTGCATAACCCTATAATAGAAATAACTAGATAGGCAGAAGTTCTAATCCCAGTACTGGCAACTGTTTATGTGAGAATCATATAATGTGTGGGTTATACCATTTTGACTTATGTACCACCCTTCACACCTTCCCTCACCCTAATTTAGTAGTCCTGTTGATGTCATTCACCTTAGAAGTACTTTTGAAGTAAATTAAATTGTATGTGCTCAGAGGCATGTCACATAACTGCGTAGCACAACAGTAGAACTAACTAGATAGATAGGAGTTCTAATCCCAGTATTAGCTATTGTTTGTGTGAGAATCATATACTGTGCGGGTTATACCTTTTTGACTTGTGTAACACCCTTCACACCTCCCCTCACCCTAATTTAGTAGTCCTGTTGATGCCATTTACCTTAGAAGTAGCTTTGGATTAGATGAACATGCATAAGCTCCATGGTGCATCAGATAAATGCGTAACACTATAGTAGAAATAACAAGATAGGCAGGAGTTCTAATCCCAGTACTGGCAACTGTTTGTGTAAGAATCATATACTGTGTTGGTTTTACCATTTTAACTTGTGTACCTCCCTTCACACCTCCCCTCACCCTAATTTAGTAGCCCTGTTGATGTCATTCACCTTAGAAGTACATTTGGACTAAATGAAATTATGTAAACGTCATGGTGCATCTGATAACTGTGTAACACAATAGTAGACCTAGCTAGATAAGTAGGAATTCTAATCTCATTACTGGTGTATGTGTGTGTGTGTGTGTGTGTGTGTGTGTGTGTGTGTGTGTGTGTGTGTGTGTGTGTGTGTGTGTGTGTGTGTGTGTGTGTGTGTGTGTGTGTGTGTGTGTGTGTGTGTGCGTGTGTGCGTGTGTGCATGTGTGTCAGTAGTTCTTGTAATATTCTACTCTTTGAAGGCTCGGGGTAAGATGTCAGAATATAATAAATGTCTGTGAATTACTGGCTGGTTCTATTTCTCTTTACGATGCTCAGTCATTTTAGTTGTTTTGCTAGGAGATCATTGTATGTCTGGCCATTGTGTATGGCCTATCAAAATTTTGTAGCAGCGTACAGTTTACTTATTATTTGTACTGTGGGGGGGGGCAGATGTGAGTATCATGGGTCCTGTCATATCCAAATGTGCATGCTGCTCCAGTTATGGGTGGTTTATCAGCAGCACATTCGTATGAGCATTTTGAAACATGTATGCATATACATACATATATATATATATATATATATATATATATATATATATATATATATATATATATATATATATATATATATATATATATATATATATATAAATAGATATATATACCTCAGTACTTATTGGTAATAAATCTATATATTGTTATACATATCTATGTATCTCCATACATATCTATCTCTTTATATATGTATATGTTTCTTTTCATGCATATATTTGTAGATATGAATCATTCCTGAATGCACAGTGTCTCTTCCCTATTGTAAATTGGCTTTAATGCATGGTATGTTTGAAAAAAACATCAAAAACGCTGACAGCTCAGATGGCTTAGTGGTAAATTGCTGTTGCTATAGTGTACAGGGTCCTGGGTTCAAGGGCTGTTTATTTTGTTGCTAGGCAAAACAAGGACTTTGGGATACATAGTGACTAAGGCAGTTTTGAGTGGCTTCAAGTGGGTTTGCGCTGGTTTGTGTGATGGTAAACAATGCTAATACAAGGTTAAACAAATATGCGTTTACACAGTGTAGGTTTCACTTAGTGATGCTTACCAGTGCACATATCTGCTTAGCTGACGTAACTGCTTGTTATCTTTCACATTTAAGCAATAATTTAACCTGCTAAGCATAGCTCAGCCCTGGTAACCATTGCTCACATTTCAGTCTTATAAAATAGCAGGGTAATGACATCATTTAATAAGTGTCTTTAATTTCTTGTACATAACATGCTTCTATGTGCTGTCATTACAGGAGCAAGGGGTGTGACTATACTGTATGGGACACTTGGGGATACCTGGGTAGTATTACATGTTATATGCACTCACACTTGCATGTTACACTAGCTACAGTACACTGGTTGACAAAAATAAGTTAACACATATGGTATTATTAAATTATTACTTTTAACACTGTTTTTCCATGTAAAAGTAGATTGCAAAGCTGGGACTCTGAGTACTACACTATCTTATTCTTGGTGTTTGAACTCTACATTTGTATGTATCTCCTATTGGATATTCATATATTATTGTATTAACTGTAGACTACTATGTTTTTTGGCCATATCATTGAGGGCTGTTGTCATGTAGTAATGGCATGCATTTCAGTTTCAGACTTCTATCCTTCAGAACATTCATTCCAATGCATAACCTGTTTGCTATCTACTTTCTGTCTGTCCTCTGTGCAGATGGGATGACACCGCTGCTTAGGCTGTGGTAGACTACATTGCAGAATGGATCTGAAAAGCCATGCCTGTGTTCATGTAGGATGCAGCCAGAAAGGGTATCAAGCCTATGGAGACCTCCATGTGTTACCTTTGAGAGGGAATTACAGACCTGATGTGTGATCATGAGGGGCAGAAGGTGCTGTACATGCACATGTGTGCCTATGTGGGGTAGAGAGGAATGGTGTCTACATGTCACCAGTCTGCAGCCAGTTGCCTTTATCTATAGCATAGCCATATCTCTAGAAAGCCTAGTGATTGGTCTTGGTGGATGTCTCCAGTTTGCAGTCAGAGACAGCTGTAGGGTACATCACCACTGACTTTATCGGCTTGTGCAAACCAAGGTGAGATGGCTTCCAATGTGGCCCCCTTTCCTTTATGGCCCGTCCAGTGATTAATTCAACCTATGATGTTAGTTGTGTATGTCTGCTGTCTACCACATGCTTCCACACTACCTTGAGGGGTTGATGCTGTCCTGTCAGTTATTGCTAAGCCCATAGAACTATGTAGGTGCCCACATAGTATTGTGCTGTGGGCATGGACACTGCTGCTAGTTCCAAAATGTGGGATGTCCTTCATGTGGGCCTTGCCCCTTTTCCTTGCCTGTGTGAGGAACATTACAGAGGTGGTGAGCTACAGATTCACAGGCAGAAGGTGGGAATACTTCAAAAGACAGGCCATTTGGAGACAGCCCAACAACATGGGGGATATATCTCCAGAATCGTGAACAGATTATATGTCATCAGTGCTGTTATACACATGGTGGGTTGATAGATTGACACGGTTTGTGTGTCCTTGAAACATCAGTCAGAGACTCTGGGGAATGCAGTCAGTAAATACTGGCATCCATAGGGATTACTGACTTCATATTCCTCATAAAGGATATGTTATGACAAACCCAGTTACATCAGCAACTGTCTCAATTTATGACAGTAATATGTCCAATCTACACCTGTGTTAGTGCCTCTGTCCCCAAATGATGTCAGGCTCTGTCCAGATGTCATGCACTATGAGGCTCAGAAGTATTTAGTGTCATTATTTCTTGCCTTCATTCCTGCTACCATCCCAGTGATGTAGTAGACCCACAGACATGTTACAGGGAAGAGGCCATAGATATGAGTCCTGTGCCTGTACATTCTGAGGTGAACTGTACATTTGAGAGGTCTTGTATGTGTGACCATTGTTAACAGACTGTCAGGATTATGTAGACGTGTCATGTGTACATGTTATTTGGACTTTGTATGGAGGGGGATTGATAAAAGTGCTATGGCTCCCTTTTTATCTGACTGTGCATGCTGCTACAGTTTCTGCTGGTCTATTGGCAGTATGGGTTTGTAGGGGCAGACTGAGACATGTCCTGTACCATGGTCAATAGTCAAACTACACTGTGACTTGGGCCAGTATATGTAGGGGTAGTGTGTGAGTGGCAAACAATGATGTATTTGTTCACACAGTCTGTATACTCTATTGTTCACTTGACTTACCGGTATGTGATTGTGGTGAAATTGGTTGTGGGCATGCTCTTTCACACTGGTGTCTCTTTCCAGTGCTGTTACATCCCTGTAGTGCCTGATATATTTACATATACATGTGCAATTCCCCATAGCAGATTTGCTATTTCAATTACTTGTGCTACTTCAGTGAATATATGTTAGGGCAGACAGGAAGGTGTTACTGCAGCAACTGTGTCAGCTTATCTATGCCAGTATTTCCGATATGTCCCATTTTCATGGCTTACACTCACAACTTTGTCAGCCTTGGTCCAAATTAATTGCAGTAAGGGGTTCAGAGCATACCTCTCAACTGGCTGGATTGTTTCAGGATGTCCAGGTTTATTTATTGCTCATATTTCTGGTCTGTGTTACAGATTAGTCTCATTTCTCTGTTAAAGCACTGTGATTATATGAAGAGTTTTGTCAGTAAGTGATGACATACATTTCATTTTCAAACCTCATATCCATCAGAATATGTATGTTGAAACAAACTGTGTTATTCTGGCAACTTTCTACATTTATAATGGTATCAACTCACACTCGCCCACAAACTGGTTAACCATCCTCTAAAGGTCCCATCCCTCCAGTATCTACTCCAACCCTATCTCACCACCAGACCACTATGATCCAGCAACAAAAATCAATTACAGGTTACTAGAGCCAATAACACTATTCTCCAGCACTATAGCCAAATTATGTAACACCCCCCCCCATAATAACCTCTCTACTGTCATGCACCCACTTCAAAGCTTTACTTTAAGTGCACCTAAAAACAGGTTGGCTATGCCCTTGTAACTCTCCTCTCTAACTTCTACCACTCCATCTACCCTCTACCTCTCTTCCACCCCACAAACTGCCTTTGATTACAGCGAGCTCTGATACTTCCATACCTATCTACTTATTATATGGCAGTAACTTCTTATTGTAACAATTGTTAATATCTGCTATGACTTCATGGATAGAACAGATGCTAGTTATCTACTGAATGTACTATGTTCTTCATCTGTAACTATGTTTGTAATATTTTAATTGCTAGGATTCTTCATCTGTAACTATATCTGTAATATTTTCATTTGTGGAGCTTTTCTCCCCGGGCCTCCGCTGAAAATGGACTTGTGTCCAGTAGGACATTCCCGGACAACAAATGTAAGTAAATAAATAAAAAAGGCAATATTTAAAAAAGGTCCCTAATTTGGGCCCATTGTCCCCCCATTTTGACAGCCTTTGAACAGATTTCTTGCACTAAGAGGTTGAGAGATATGATTCTGAGGTACAACTCCACTACATGTTCTGAGCACATATATGTGTATATCTATATCTATATCTATATATCTATCTATATATGGTTGCCCTTCACAAGACCAAATTCCTGTAAACTCGAAATTCATAACCCCAAAGCTAGAATCTCGAGTTTACAGAAACTCGAAAATGTGAAGGGGAAATAAAAAAAAAGCGCCTTTCTAATGTATATTCCTACTCCGAGATCGCACTACAGCGAAGGAAAATGAAATCTTCTGTTCCGCACTATATGCATAAGCGCAAAACAGAAGATTTCCCAGTCATCCGCTATAGTGTGGTCACTCAGCTCATAGATGACAGCTGGAAGGGTGCAGGGGGACCTAGCCCCCTGCAAAAAGGTAACTGAACTTTTTTTTTTCTAACCCTAAACATCCCATTCACAATTTCGAGTGAATGGAAGTTCGAGATTCTGGTCTCGAGTTTATGCATTTTGAGCTTCCATTCATCTGGTCTTGTGAAGGGGAACCCTTTATATATATATATATATATATATATATATATATATATATATATATATATATATAAGGGTCTACTTGATATGGCCGACATTTCAGAATGTCGAAAACCATATGGCCGAGACCATATGATTGACATTCAAAATGTCGACCATACAAAAAAAAAAACACAACAAAAGCTATGCCTCCCTGCACCCCCCATGGGGGATCTGCCCCCCACACCCCCCAGAACTTAAATATACCAAATCTGAGATTGCACTACAGTGCAGAAGATGGAAATCTTTCCATTCCACACTGTTTGGAGATGTCGGTTCCGCATGGTCGACATTTCGAATGTCGATCATATAGTCTTGGCCATATGGTCTTCGACATTCTGAAATTTTGATCATGTGAAGGGGACCTATATATATATATATATATATATATATATATATATATATATATATATATATACATATAGATATAGATATATATATAGATGTGTGTGTATCTCTCTCTCTCTCTCTCTCTCTCTCTCTCTCTCTCTATATATATATATATATATATATATATTTTATGGATGTATATAGATATATATATATATATATATATATATATATATATATATATATATATATGTGTGTACACACACACACACACACACACACACGCACATATATAAGTACATGTAGCTGTGTACTAGGCTAATGGGCCTGGAGCCTTTATAAGCCTAGCCATAGGATTACTCTGGCATAGTGCCATCCAACCTTAGATCCCAGTGCCTTTGTCGAGTATAGTCACTGTAGTGATCCTCATGGTGAATTTCCTATTTCCCATCCACTCATGATTTCTCTTGAAGAGGTCCAGTGAGGTGCTCTGCTTGACATGTATGGCAGTGTATTCCATAGCATGGGCACTCTCTGGTTTATGAACCTGTCCCTCCAGCATGTTGTGTTGCTTGTGGTAATGAGGTTGAGGTCTGTGGAGTGTGTGGTGCAGAGAGATTGGGATTTCTCTAGATGTAGCATTTCTAACAGAGCTGGATCAGACATGGCTTTGTAAGTCAAGCAGAGATTGCCTTTAAGTAGGTGAAATGAGACAGAGAGTAGTCGGATTTGTTTGAGTCTGTCCATATACGACAAGTGTTTAAGGCCTAGGATCCTGTTTGTCAGGTACTTTTGCAGCCTCTCCATTTGTTGCAGGTGTCTATTGAGGTACATGCCAAATTTGGAATTGTACTTGATGATTGGCCTAATGAGGGAAGAGTAGAGGGAGACAATGATCTATTTCTTCTTGGATGCAAAAGCCTTACTAATGAGATGTGCCACATAAAAGGACTTTATGACCACAGTGGCAATGTGGTGGTCAGAGAGAGTTTGCTGTCAACCTGTGTTCCCAGGTCTGTGTTCCCAGATCTCTTATAACACCTTGTATGTTCAGGGGAATACCATCAATGTGGTAAGTCATGAGAACTGAGTTTCTCCCAAAGGGGATGATGACACATTTTTTGTCATTGAGATTAAGGCCATGGTTCTGACACCACTCATTGGACCCAGTGAAGACTTTCGGTAGGATGTCAATATCACTTTTGGAGTTAATAATAGCTCCCAACTTGCATTTGTCTGCAAACATAGTCAGCCAGCATCCCTTTGTGTTACCCTGGACTTTAGAGAAGTAGATATCAAACAGGACACAGGACCAAACCCTGTGGGACTCCACTCATGCTGGTCGCAGTCTGACTTGGAGTCAGCTACTTTCACACTGTGGGTTCTATCTGTGAGACAGTTTGAAACCCACCTGATCCAGGGAGGCTGTAAGACACACCTTGCCTTCATCCACAGCTCTAGTGACTAACTCAAAGAAGTCGACTAAGTTGAGCAGGCATGACCTACCCTTCACAAAATCAAACTGTGTGGGATCCAGAGTCTTTAGATTTCAAATATTCCTGTTTATTTTGTCCATGATGATGTGTTCCATAGCTTTGCATAACAGACTCATCAGGCTAATGGGGAGATAGTTCCCAGGGTCTGTAGTCACTCCTTCTTTGTGGGGAGGGATGACTATAGCAGTGTGCTATTTGGTAGGGACATGAGGCTGTGATTGAACAGGGCACACAGGTGAGGTGCCAGTTCACTCTGTAGTTCATGTAGAACACAACCAGGAGTATTGTCAGGTCCCATAGCTGCTGATTTCTTGGCCTTGAACAGTGCTGTTTTAAACTGTGCAGCAGTAATACTGGGTGCCTGGCAATCTACTGGTATTATGAATGGCCCTTAGGGGGGAAGAAAGGGGTAAAGTTGGATGAGTTTAAATACTTGGGATCTATAGTTTAGAGTAATGGTGAGTGTGGAAGAGAGGTGAAGAAGAGAGTACATGCAGGATGGAGTGGGTGGAGAAGAGTGTCAGGAGTGATTTGTGACAGACGAGTACCAGTAAGAGTGAAAGGGAAGGTCAACAAGAGGGTAGTGAGACCAGCTATGTTATGTGGATTGGAGACAGTGGCATTGACAAAAAGAGAGGAGTTTGAGCTGGATGTGGCAGAGTTAAAGGTGTTAAGATTTGCACTGGATGTGACGAGGGTGGACAGGATTAGGGATAAGTATTAGAGGGTCAGCCCAGGTTGGAAGGTTTGGAGACAAAGCCAGAGAGGCAAGATTACATTGGTTTGGACATGTGCTGAGGAGGGATCCAGAGTATATTGGGAAAAAGATGATAAGAATGAAGCTACCAGGTAACAGGAAAAGAGGAAGGCCTAAGTTAAGGTTTATGGATGTGGTGAGAGAGGAAATGCAGGTGGTTGGTGTGACAGAGGAAGTTACAGAGGACAGGAAGAAATGGAAACAGATGATCCATTGTGGCGACCTCTAACGGGAACAGCCGAAAGAAGATGATGAAGGTACATACTCGTGTGCTAGCTTGCACTGCATGTGAATTGTTTTTACTACTGTTTTTGTTACTTTTCTGTATAAAAAAAAAAAAAAAAAAACTGTAAGCCTGTTTCCTACCTTTCCTGTAACCAGTGTTCCAGATACAGATTTACTTTATCCAGGACTGTATGTAAGCTTCTGAGCCCCCCAAGCCTTTCTGTGTTGGAGGGAAGCCTTTGAGCTTATCAGTGAGAGTGATAAGCACTAGGTAACATGTCTACCACATAAGGAGTGGTTCTGGCCCAGAAATTGTAGTTATTGGCCGTTTGGGCAATCTCTTCCATCTGTCTCAACTTTCTGATTTGAAAGCCTGCATTTCCATTTGTTTCTGTCCTGTAACTCATTTAGTGCAGATACAGATTCTTAGTTTTTGCACTTAAATTTGCTTATTCATGCTCAGTACTTGTTCAGAACTTGTAAGCACTAAATAAGCTACTAATTACTAAGGCACTCAGTCTTAATCATTACCTAGAGGAAAACAGTTTTTGTACTTACTTTTCTCACTTGTATAGAGAAAAACAGCTCTTGTACTCACTTTCTTCACTTATGTAGAAGAAAACAGTTTTTTATTCAGGCATGTCCAAGGGTCAGCTCCCAGTGTTCTCTCCTGTCTATCTGATGAATCTGGGCATCTTGAGGCAAAGTAGAAACTGCCTCATGTACACAGACAACCCTGTCCTCATACCACCCAACACTACAACCTGCGAGAGATGCACTTATCTAGCCAAACTGGAGGTAAAGCTCTCTCTAGCCAAGACACCAAGACTGAACTTGACAGTCATGAGGAGAAGGTAAACATTTGCACTACACCACACTTATCACATAGTCTCACTAAATCTACACTACCAAAATCCACACATAGTAACACAAAAACATTTGTGGAGGCTCTCAATAATAATCTGTCTAAGCAACAGAGACCTCCAAAGCAGAAACGCAAGCAACCTCCATCCCCCAACACAACCCAAATGACACATAGCCCACAAACTCAGTGTGCCACTCAACCACAGCCAATAAGGCAAAACAACGTACCCAACACATTAGTCATAGGTGGCTCTATATTCAGGCACACTGATGTCCCACTCACCAGGCTAAACAAGGAGCAGGTTACTCTCAGCTGCCTGTGGGTGCCAGGATCCGCCACATAACCCACGCACTCAGGTCACTCCACAACAAGTACAAATATGTCTCTGTCATTGTCCATATAGGTGTGAATAACCTGAGATGTACCTCCCTGGACTACATGAAAAGAGACATGGAGGAGCTCTCCGATCTTGTAGCCCAGGCAGGTGTGACCCTAGCCCTGAGTACCATTCTGCCGTCACCAAGAATGATACCGCAGTACAAGGACAAAATGATTGACTTCAACAATTGGCTAAGCACGAAGCTTTGCCACAGATGGCCTGCACCTGTCGATCCTGAGATTCCAGATACTGGCTAAGGCTCTTGCTGCCCCTATAGTGCCTTTTTAGGCAAGGTTCAAATAACAAATTCACCACCATAACAGGAACAAGCAAGCAAAACTGAGAGTAATGCTACTCAATGCTAGAAGTCTAAATCTCAAAATGCACTCACTCGAGGCACTCCTTACAATGGAGAACATTGATATCTGTGCAGTGACTGAGACTTGGTTCAAGGCTCCAGACAGCACCCCTGCACTACCAGGCTATAACTCATACCACACTTTTCGGCCATGTAACCTGGACCGAAACACCAAAGACAGAGGTGTGTCCATATTCATTAAGGATATCCACACCTCCATACTAGTTGCTCAGCATAATGCATCCGAGGTTATCCAAGTGCAACTAACTCTGGGCAAAACTGCAATCCAAATTGTAGCTTGCTACAGATCCCCCACCATGCCCCAGTATTCCCACTCCTCTTTTCTTGATGTACTGGAAAATATTAGGGTTCAGCCAAACACCCTAATAATGGGCAACTTCAACTACCCCACCATTAACTGGGAAAACTACTTGTGTAAAAACTCCTTAGCTCAACGCTTTCTGGAATTCATAACCTCCAATGCCCTGGATCACCTTATCCACACCCCCACCAGGGGCAACAATATCATAGACATAGTCATTACCAACAAGAGTGACTGGTGATCCACACCTGAAGTCAACTCCTCGTTGGTCCGATGCGACCATAAGCTAATCACCCTTGATATCCACATCCCACCCCCACCCCTCATTAAGGAAGCCACAGTAAAACATTTCTCCAAAGCCAACTTTATGCTTCTTAAGACAGAAGTGGTGAACTTCATGACACCCATGCAGATGGACAATACAGTTACAACTGCTGAATCCTACACAAATGCACTCAATAAGCACTTACACGAGAGCATAGATCGTGCTATCCCAAACAGAACCAAGATGCTATCCTCCAAAATAAGGAAGCCAATCTGGTGGTGCCCTACCATTGTACACCAGAAGGAAGAAACTGTTGCAAAAGAGAGTAAAATCCCATGAGTGGAGGGGCTCCCTGGTCAGCCTCAGTAAGAAGCTGAGATCCCTTATAAGATCCACCAGAGCTAGCTACAAAAAAAAAATCACCACTAATTCCAAGGACAACCACAAAGCATTCTATAGCTATGTCAAGAATCTCGATGGCAACACTGAGATCTGCTCTGAGTTACAGCACAAAGGCACAAAAATTACAGAACCAACTGATATTACCAACATCCTGGCAGATAGGTTCAGTGCTAACTTTACACCCCTCTCACCCCCTGAAGGGCCCATATCTATACAGGAAGAATGCAGAGTCCCTGTAAGCGCAACTACGCAGGTAAAAGCTGCACTCTCTAAAGCCAAAAACACAGCATCCATGGAACTGGACAACATCCCTGGCTGCATTTTACACAAACTTCAGAACGAACTGGCTCCCCACTTAAGCACCATGTTCAATAATAGCCTTGCATCAGGCTGTGTGCCCACTGACTGGTGCTCAGCAACTGTTATCCCACTCCATAAAGGGGGAGCCACCACTGATCCCAGGAGCTATCGACCTATTAGCATGATGAGCTTGGTCTGCAATGCTATGGAACGTATCATCATGGAACTCATAAACAAAGACATTGGTAACCGCCAAACTCTGGTTCCCACCCAGTTTGGGTTTGTGAAATGCAGATCATGCCTCCTGAACCTGATCGACTTCTTTGAGGCAGTCACCAAAGCTGTAGATGAGGTTAAGGTGGTTCACACAGCCTATCTTGACCTCACCAAGGCTTTCGACACCATCCCCCATTCTGGAATTATAGCTAAACTAACTAAACTAGGTATAAATCCCTATGTCACAAGATGGGTTGCCAAATGGCTCACTGACAGAACCCACAATGTAAAAGTTGCAGACTCCAAATCTGACCTCAAAGCAGTGACAAGTGGAGCACCACAGGGTTCCCTCGTGGGACCTCTCCTGTTTGGTATCTACTTCTCTAAAGTACAGGCTAACACAGAAGACCTCTGGCTAATGAAGTTCACAGATGACTGCAAACTAGGAGCCATAGTCAAGTCTCCAAATGATGTTCCCATCCTACAGAAGGGCCTCGCTGAGACAGATGCCTGGTGTCAGAGCTATGGCCTCAAGCTCAATGCCAAAAAGTGCAGTGTCATTCCCTTTGGTAAAATCTCTGTACCCATGAACTACCACATAGGCAGCAATCTACTTAACACCGAATGCATAATAAGAGACCTTGGGACCCAGGTGGACAGTAGTCTCTCCTTTGATAGTCACATCGCCACAGTAGTCAGAAAGTCTTCTACATGGCACACCTCATCATAAAAGGGTTCTCATCCAGGAAAAAAGAGGTCAATGTTCCCCTTTACTTGACACTCATTAGACCCATTATAGAGTACAACGCCCCTTTTGGAATGTACCTCACAAGACATCTGCAGCAGCTGGAAAGGCCACAGAAGTATCTCACAAAGAGGAATACTGGCCTCAAACAAATGCCCTACACTGATGGCCTCAAAAAACTCCAGCTTTACTCCATAATATATCGCCTACTCTGAGGTGATCTCTGCCTAACATATAAAGCTATGTTAAACCCAGAGCTGTTGGACATGCTACACCTAAAGAAATCCCAATCCCTCCAAGCTACATGCTCTAGGGACCTAAACCTTGTCACCACAATAAACAGGATGTCCTGGAGGGATAGATTCCTGGCCCAGGGACTTCCCATACTCTGGAACAGGCTACCTATCTATGTCAAGCAAAGTTCTTCATTAGCACTCTTCAAGAAAAAGGAAATACACCCCAGGGATTACTTCTGTGTCTCTGCTCGACAATGGCACAGGAAAATACATTTCTTGGGTGGCGTAAGCCAGGGAACCTTGTTGGCTAGGCTTACGTAGGCCCTTGGGCTGATAGCCTAGTACCTACCTATGATCCTATGAATCTATGATGATATATATATATATATATATATATATATATATATATATATATATATATATATATATATGTGTATATATATGTATAAATATATATATATATATATATATATATATATATATATATATATATATATATATATGTATGTGTATATATATATATGTTTATATATATTTGTATATATATATATATATATATATATATATATATATATATATATTTGCATTTATTTACTTTTTTATAGCTATCTATATACATATATGTATATTATATATTTTATATGTCTATCTCTACATATATGTATTCATTTTTCCATATATATGCATCTCCATACATATATACATTTATATACATTTATATGTATACAAAACCTGACCAATTCCTGTATATACTGTAGAATGACTCTACTGAATGATATGTTTGAAAAATCATCAGTTTTTTCTGTAGCTCAGAAAGCTTAGGGTTAAATTGCTGTTGCTATGGTGTACAGGGTCCTGCATTCAAGACCTGTAATGTCTGATTATTTTGTTGCTGGACAGAACAGTGGCTGATAGAGAGTGAGTGATTAAGGCAGTTTTAAGCAGTTGTAAGTGGGTTTGTGTTGGTTTGTGTGATGGTAAGCAATGCCAAGACACTGTTAAAGAGGAAACTGTGTACGCATCGTTTAGCATTGTGCAAACCCACTTACTACCACTTACAGCTACTTACTACAGCTTACTCCCACTCACCCCATGCTAATTTTTTTAAAAGAAAAGAAAAATGGGGTGATAGGACAGTCGTGACAAAGAGGGCACGCAGAGGGAAAAATAATATGAAAGATACTATGGATGTGCAGGATGGGTATAGGGAAGGTCCATATCTGTCCATTTCTGATGCAGCAACAGCTTTGGAAAGCTATAGACATAGATGTCCATTTTTGATACAGCAACAGCTGTGCATTTGTACAGAATTTGGAGGTGAATTTGGACACTCAAACCCCTAAGAGTGGGGTGAGGCCAACAGTAATGTGTTGTTAAGCCAATTAGACCAGATTACAAGTGTCCAGTGGAAACATGTGTGAAATGGGCAGCTATGTATGCGGCAACATTTTTTTTGGGAACAGATTGCCTTTTTTTTTTTTTTTATAAGGTGAGAGTGGGAAGTTTGGGAAGGTTAGTAGGTATATTTGGGGAGGTAGGTTGGATAGGAAGACAGACAAGACAGCAGACAGGGGCAGTATATGACACTTGTGGGGGGTAAACACCTTGGACGGGGATGGTGGGTGGGAATCGGATGCCCACAAGCCCCCAAATGGATAAAGTGAGACTGTGGTCCCCACCCATGGACAGTCACCACTGTATCTTCACGGCCCCAAAGGTGGCTGTGCTGGGGGCTGAGAAGGAGGGGCAGGTTGACCCTCAAGATGCACCATGTGGCCCTCAGTCTGGTGTAGCAGATCTCTGAACTTCTTTTGAAGCTTGTGACACACCAATCCCCAGACCTGACTTCAGGTGACAGTGTCCTGTCCAGGCCTGCTCCCAGGGTAGGGATGGGCCCCACCCCCTGAGGCGGTTCCACCCGAAGGTGGTACAGGACCAGTAGACGAGGAGGTCCATGGTTGGCTCTCAGATGTGCTAGGTCCCGGTGCCATGGTCAGTTAAGGCAGGGCAGGTGGATCTGCTGGGATTGGCTTTCCCGGATGTGCTATGGTGTTGCAGTTTGATAACCTATGTTGGTGAGTCATGAAAAACACATTCCATAATTAGTTATAACAGCATGCATAGGTATTTACATTAACCCAAAACAACAGATTTGGAACAGTTGCATAACAAACACAGCACGTGCTTATATGGAACCACAGTGGGCATTATAACAGCATGCAAATTACATTGATAGCAACAGGCCACCAATGATAGCATTTGAACAGGGAACATTAATAGTCAAACGTTTAAATATTTGTAGAACAATAGGACACATGTCCCAACAGTAGGTTTGGTGAAAAAACATACCCATTGCTTTATGTGTTTAGATTATTGGTGCAGATAGAGTGGGGGATAGAGAGAGATGTTAGTTAACAACTGTATAGGCTACAATTGCTCACAGCTTTAATGATCATTGCTCTAATCATTACTCGCCATTGACCTATTGCCTTGGATTGGGCAATAGTATGTTTGTGCACACTGTATAATTACAGTCTTCTTACAGCTAATTTCTACCTTTTTTACCTGGCAGACCTGTGGATGAAATTTCTGTTAACACTACCTGACTGTTTCTACCCATATTCACATTGTCAGGGTTACATATGTGCATTCATACTGTGTGTGTGTGTGTGTGTGTGTGTGTGTGTGTGTGTGTGTGTGTGTGTGTGTGTGTGTGTGTGTGTGCTACTGCCACACTCTGTTTTGATTTCTATCAGTCACCCTGCGTGTGGGTGGCAGTGACCACTAGCTGTGACAGCATGACTTTTGAGGGACATTTCTTGGAGGAGACTAGTCTACTTGATGTATGTACTTATATTGCTGTCATTTGCAGTCTTAGGGTTGGATAGTGGGTGTTGTACACAGTGTATAATTACAGCCTTCTTACAGCTAATTTATACGTTTTCTTACCTGGCAGACCTGTGGAAGAAACTTCTGTTAACACCACCTGACTGTTTCTACACATATTCACATATTCTTGGGTGAA
Organism: Protopterus annectens; assembly: GCF_019279795.1. Taxonomy (NCBI): domain Eukaryota; kingdom Metazoa; phylum Chordata; order Ceratodontiformes; family Protopteridae; genus Protopterus; species Protopterus annectens. The sequence continues at coordinate 676,797,751 of NC_056734.1, read as the reverse complement.
AATATGCATACAGTTTACTACCACTCCCGGGATTCGAACCGTGCCTGTTTGTGCATAAAATAGAACAAAATTTGTGTTTCACCAGAATGGACTATTGAGAAATTGCTGTCTCTGGTTTGACTGTTTTCTGCCTAATACTCTCTTGGTTGTATAATCTGACATTGTAATTCTGCCATTCATGCATAGCAGATAGTTCTTATACTGCATATTCATACTTTGACATAGCACACTCTGGAAAACACTGGTTAGCCCAACATTACTATTCAGGTATCAGATCTTGGTGCATGGACCATATTATATAGCTAATCTCCTGTTTGACAACTCCACAATCTTTGTCAGATGACCCTTTATTATTTAATGATTTCAGAGCTATAGTTGCTGTGCAGACACTGTACACATTTTGATTTATACCAACACATACCAAAGTAAATGCAACTTTTATTGACAGGTAATGACACTTTTATTGATATATACCCTGTACATCAGTATTACTCTGCTGTCTTGTTTATTCAGTACAAACCATACCCATTTTAAATACTGACAGGTGACATTCTACTCCTTTCTATTTATTTGTCCTGAATACTGTCAGCTAGATTTGTACTCACCAGCCTCATGATTCAGCCTTAGCAGCCTGCTGTCATGGACATCCAAGGTTGTGGCCCTGTCATCTGCATTTCTACAGGGGATAGAGAAACATTTATGCATACCTATCCATCACATACACAGGATAGACTTTGGAAAACACTCATTGATACTGATACTTACACATCTGGGACATTCCTCGCCCATACATCTTGGACCCACTGGTCCAGGAGCTCCCTCTTTCTATGCTTCAAGTCAACATAATGGTGCCAGACCTGCTCACCAGTCCAAGGAATGCCATTGGTACTGGTGAGATCATGTGCGAGATGATCCCAGGCCTCTGCTTTGGATTGGCAGCCCTGGTACTGGTCCTGTAGCAGTCTCCCATCATGGTTTTCTACTAGGAGTCCTACCATGACCCTGGACTCTTGAATGCACCAGCACTGTGCCTGAAAGTGCACACCTTCACCAACACCAGCCATAGTGCCTGCAGTGGGGAGCTACAACTGGTTATGAGCTTTAAATAGGTGCCTGTGAGGTTTAAATAGGGCTGATTTCCCACCCTTTGCTGTGATTGGACAGTTTTGCATATGGTGAGCTAAGCTAAGCAACAGGCAAACCAGCTTATCATAGATAAGCATTGCTTAAAGGGGTAGATGCTAAACAGTGCTTACCAGTGTGCAAATTCGCATAGCTGCACTAAGTATTGTTAAGCATAGAAATTTAAACAATGCTTACTCCACCTAAGCATAGCTGAGCATAATTTAGCATTGTTCAGTTTTCATTTCCTGGACTATTATTATTATCATTATTATTATTACTAATTATTATCATTATTATTATTATTATCATTATTATTATTATCATTTTATGTGATTTCATTATACTACATTATTTTGTGATTATACTGCATGAGACACTTGTGTTTACATGGAGGTTTCACATCTGTACTACACTGACACCTCACATTTGGATCTGCTACACTAACCTGGTTAACAAATATATATTATTCACTACCTATTTCTAGAAAAATATAGTTTTAGTGCTGTTTTCAAAAATAAAAAAATGAATGGTCTGCATTGGGGCTCAAACCGTGAATGACTGCATGTGAAGCAAAAGCCCTAACCACATCACTTTGACTATTTTGACTGTGTAGTTCTGTTTAGCTCCTTCGAATGTTTAAGCTATGCTATGCATAGCTGCATGACGTGCACATCCACTCGGCTACGCTTAAACTTTATTGGGGATGGAAAAACAAAATAAACGTAACATTACTCTTATAAACTTAGAAAGCTGCTATAATAAATCAATTTCTGTTAGCATACATTTTTTGAAGGATATTAGTCATGGAACTCGACTGTACATCACTATTTAGTGACTTCAATCCCCGTCAGACAAGAGGATATTTTATAAGGGAAAAGCCAAATATATAATGGGAAACTCTGGACATTCTGTGAAACTCTGGGCAGTTGAGAGCTATGTTGTGGGGGGGCTGTGCTTCTGTATTTTGTCTGCAGACACTGTTATCTTGTGATAACAGTGTCCGCAGACACTGTTAGTTGCTTTAGAATTGCCATACAGCAATTCTAGAGTGCAGAGGGCATGTGTACTGTGTGAGCAATGCTCAGACACACCCCCTATGCTCATACAGAGATCATGTCCGTGTAGAGAATACAGCAGTATGCCTTCATTGATATGCAAGGCGCACTGCTGTTCTACACGGGCACGATCCGCTCCATGTAGGAATAGCACTATTCCTGCATGGAGTTTCATGAATCCCGGGGATTGTGTTTTATTGCAGAAAGAACCAGCTAAGATAGGGTCTTTAATATGTAATACTTTAATCCTGTTGTAGTGGAAACCAATGGAATATATACAAATGGCCCAATAATGTCATGCAAGTTTTTCAGCTGCATGAATTCTTAATACCCATGATTTTTTTAAATCTTTACTAATGCACTTAACCCAATGAAGCCAAACTCTACTACCTGTAAATACATCATATTGCACTTTTGTTTTCCTCCATTGACCATTACAACTTAACAGCCTTGTTTGTCCATAGTAAAATAATCCAGATAGCCATAAACATTAGGGTGACTGCAAAATATCCCAAATAACATCCAAACCAAAGGGTAAAAGGTCACAGAGAAAACCATTAAGTAAAAACTACAAAAAAGTCACAGTCATTATAGAGTCTACCTTCTTCTGTACAAGCCCTTGGGATATATGCAAATGACCCTATGATGATAAGGGTACTGCCAGCCATGCCAGGAGAAGTAGGGCAGTGGATGTGTAACATATGACAGCACACCTAGCTGGAATTTTGTAAAGAACTATATGCCATTTGTATATCAAACTGATTTGTACAGATGCTTGGGCTGAAAATATATTTGTGAGGTTTGCTTGTGTTAAAGAAAATTATCAACAGTGTGCCCTGCTGAAAAGAAAAGAAATGCACATGTATTATTGTAACTGAATTAAATGTATGTTTTAACAGATGATACTGGAAGAGAACAGGTAAATCACAATCCATCTGCAGCAAACTTTGAAAATAGTATGAAATTAAAAATTACTTTGCCTAGGCCATAACAATGTTATCTCACAGTTCTGAGTGAAGCCAGAGACACAATGTCTGTAAAAAGTACAACTTATTAGCTACTGTAGGAAGAAGGGAAGTGTTATAATGTTTTATGACTTTGCAGCTGTACCAGATCTGAGCAAAGCTTTTGTTAGTGTATTATTGACATGTAGGTGCTAAAATCCTGGCAGCTTCTAGTGATGGGTAGTAGTGTGAGAAACAGAGTCAAATGACTAGATGTGTGTGATGTCATTCTGTAAGCCAGAAATAATATTTAGATATTAGTAGGAGATTGCTCTCTATATTTTGTATTTTGTCTTGGATGTGAAAAAGGGCCACTTGCCCACTTCATCTTGCCTTGCTCTAGTAAGAGACCAGGGATAGTAACTCTCTAAATCAGTTAGGAAAATATATTGAGAATAGTTAAGTATTGTTTTTCTGTAAATGTATGAATCTTTCCAGATGTGTTATTTTTAATATTTCCTGTGATTGAATCTCTGGTGTAATAGATATTTAGTATTTCTTGTTCTTGTATTATTTATTATTAAATATATTTAAATGTTCCTTTGTGTCTGATCCTTTTTAGAAAATATTTAAGTTTTGAGAGTATTTGCATATATTTATTTGGTGTTAACCATGGCCACTTCTGAAAGCCTTGTTGTTGGGTCAGCATTACCATTTGTATTAATATTAATTTCACTTAATATAATTGGATACCCTTTCAAGAGCCTTATAGTAACTAAATGGGGGTAGTGAAACTACGTTATAGTCTGGACAGAAGGTGGCATAGCTAGTAAATCTGAGCCAGCCTTTCCCAGGTGTGTGTGTGTGTGTGTGTGTGTGTGTGTGCGTGTGTGTGTGTGTGTGTGTGTGTGTGTGTGTGTGTGTGTGTGTGTGTGTGTGTGTGTGTGTGTGTGTGTGTGTGTGTGTGTGTGTATGTGTGTGTGTGAGTGTGTGTGTGTAAAAATTAATCTCAAAGAGTCTGTGTGTCAGCTACTTGAAGCAGGGACACTGCAGGACTTGGCTTGGACACTTAGCTGAGTATCTAACCCTACAGTTGTGTCAGTGGGGAATCTTAATGAGGGCCTAGAGGGTGACAGATAAAGACACCCGGATGCTGGGCTAAGTGTGTGCCCTGTGTGCTCTTAAGGGAAATTGTATTTGATGCAGAGAGGTCTGCATCTGGAAATACTGAGTGCATCCATTTGTATTCCATGTTAATGTCCCTCTCCAGTGACAGTGGTAAGGAGTCAGGCTCCTTGATTACTAGTCCAGTGTGTGGACCTCAGAGACAGCATAAGTACATACCAGTGTTTCAGCTACATAGCATCTGAATGAATCAAAGATGGCTGGTTCTTTTTTGTAGTTTTCACTTAAAAGTTTGTGTGACCTTTCTGCCCTTTGGTTTGATGGTATTTGAGATGTTTTTCAGTCACATTAAAGCTTACTGACAGCAGACTTTTTTGTTTAAGTTCTGTGTCTATAAAGTATATCCAAAGAATCCACTTATTTTACTAAAGAGGTTGTAAAAAGGAGTCAATACACCATGCTAATAGTTAGTGGTGCTTAGTTTTATTGTATTGTGTGCGCCAATAAAGACTTAAAAAGTTAATAAATTTAGACATTTAAAAGCCATTTAGCTGAAACGCTGACATGTCCTTAAGAGGTCATTTGCACTTACCTCATGGGCCTCCACTAAAGGAGCTTGTTTATGTGTCAATTTTATCCTTTTGTTTGCAACCACCCTGGACCAACTACAGGTACAAATATCCTAGACATAGTACTCACTAACATAGGGGGATGCTATTCCCTCCTGTGCATTAACTCCTATCTGGAAAGAGACCACAAAATGATCTTCTTTAGTATTAAATAAATATACCAATCGACTGGACTGGTCAACAATATAACACCAGGAACACTCCAATAACAGCCACAGTCACCAATATATGCACTGAACACAATGGCTTGTACAAAATTCCTTTTGTTCAAATTTTAATGAAAACTACAACGAATCCTGGTTAAGCGCTTTCATCTACAGATAGTAGATTTCATCAGAACCAACATTAAACAGCCACATCTCTCTTTTTATGTGGCTTTAAACCAATCAGAAATTGAAAACATTTACTGCCCTTTACATACTAATTAACTATTTAAAGTGCTCAGTGCAATAATTCCAAGACAACTACCTATCTAATTAACTTTAATACCATCTGTTATGACCTTAGTATTTGTTTAGACATATTCAACTTATCATAGTTAATAAAAATGCCTAAATATAATTCATATAATAATAAAACAGACTTTTTTCTAAAAATTTAAAAAAAATATTTAAAAATGTATATAACCCACCCTGGTTAACTTCATATTTATAATACAATATACATAGTCCCCTTATAACCAGAACCAACTCTTCTATTACCTATTACTGTCTGATGTTCCTCATACTTTACCCTCACCTATTATTCTCTAATACTGGCTTAATAGAGATAGTATCATTGAGTCCTGGATATTCTGACACATTAAGTTTGATTTGCCATCCTGTCTCCCTCTCTCTCAATAATAATTTTATATTCCCTCCGCTGGGATTAGGTTTAATACTCTCCAATATCTCAAAATTAAAAGAATTACAGACCCTATTTCAATTAAGATGTCTCCAAAGGGCATTTTTGTATCCTGCCTTTTTATCTTATAATAATGCTCATAGATTCTATTCCTCAGACATCTAACTGTCATCCCCACATAATAACATGGACATTTTGTACACTTTGCCAAGTAAACCACGTGGGGTGTCCTACAATTACCTTTTCAGAATCTTATTTTTGTACTGTGAACATCTTCCAAGGTAATAGATGATGCTAACATAATATATTTACACTGATTACACCTTCCACATCTAGTGGTACGTGTATCCTGCTGTCCATAATTCAAACTCTTTTTCTTCCCTAATCTCATCTTAAGATTGTTTCCATTCCTATATACAAACTTGGGTCCATCTCCCACTACCTTAAAAACACTATCTTCTGTTTTTAAAATATTCCAGTTATTCTGTATTATTTTTTTAATACCATTTACTTCTGGTGCATATTGTAAAATACATGCTCGGGTATATTCATTCGTTTCCAAAGATCTTTTATGTCCTTGCATAACACTATTCCCTCCTCCTAATATGGGCTTGTATTTTTCCCCCATTCTTTCTTTACATATTCCATGATGTCCAAAATCATTTCCTTTGGATATCCCCTAACTTCAAACATTTTACCTAGATTATCCATCTCTAACACCATATCCGAATACTGGGAGGTCATTCTGGCCACTCTTATACATTGCCCTTTTATTATACTCCTTTTCTGGTGTATGGGGTGACAGCTGGTGAACTCTAAATAATCATTACTAAAGGTTTCTTTCCTATATATGTTGGATTTAAATCCACCATCCTCTATTGTGACTCTGGTGTCCAAAAATGGTATACTCTTTTTGTCCATACTAAATGTGAACCTTAAATATTCACATCTAGTATTAAGATAAATTCTAAATTCATTAATACTACTTTCATTTCCCATCCACACCAGGAATACATCATCCAAAAATCTTAGATAGCACACAATATGATGCTTCCATTTACTTTGTAAAATATATTCATACTCCCAATCTAGAAGGAACACATTTTCAAACATGGGGGCACATGCTGCCCCCATTGCCCCTCCTTTGCTTTGCCTGTAATATTCACCTTGAAAAATAACATAATTGTGGGACAATACTACTTCCATGAATTCCATAATTAACCTTATTTTGTCCCATTCTAAGTTACTGTATTTCTGTATACTATGTTGGAATCTAGTTAGTCCTTCTTCCAAAGGAATACTAGAAAAAAGATTGACAACATCCATTGTCACTAGAATGCTGTCGTTGGTGATATATCCCGTATCTAACCTTCCTAGGAAATCCCAGGAATCCTTCACAATATGACTAATCCTATTGTATACAGGTTTTAACCATCTGTCCACTACTTTACCAAATGGAAAAGTTTTGGATTTACTACCCGATATGATGGGTCGAAAAGGGGGGTCCACTATATTTTTATGCACTTTAGGAATTCCAACTATAGTGCTAATAATAGGGGAGTCCTCCTTTAAAAATTCATACAAAATTGTACTGATTCTTTCATCTAATAACATTCCTTCTAAAATTAAGTCCACTTTGTGATATCCAATGTTGACTTCATTGATGGATGACACCTCATAATTACCTGAATTGAATAATATACTATTGATTTTGTTATTATATTCATCAACATCATACATAACTACCCCCCATCCCTAATCAGGTTTCATTATTCTGATATTATTACTGGCCTGTATTTGTCTTAATATTTCATATTCTTTATAATGTAAATTGTGTTGGTGTTTTGTTCCATTATTCATATGTTTATATAACTCAGTAAGAACCACCTTTTCATATGTAGCCAAGGTGTTGTTCATGGGGGGTGTAAATGTACTTCTTTTCTTAAATTCACCCATCTCTGCTACATTATTCCCATTAAAATATATAGCTAAATTAAGCTTCCTTAAATATTTTTTGAAGTCTATGATGTAATCCACTATGTTACCATTATCATTAGGAACATATTTCATTCCTTTAGATACAAGTTTGAAAAAATCTTTACTTAGTTCTATCTGTGTATAATTATGTATACTAAAATCTCCCAAACTATAGTGTACTTTACTGTGTTTTATGATTTCATCATTTCTTCTTAACTGTTCTTTCCCTTGTAATTCCTTGTCCTTCCCCAGTTGTTTCCTTGCCATCTGTCTTGTCTCCTGTTCCACTCGTTGTTGTGATCTCCCCACTTTTTGTTTCCCCCTAAAAAACCTTTGGGATTACTATCCCTTCCATTTCTTTCACTATTGTATTTATAATGTTTTCCTTCGTGCCCATCATTAATCAATTCAGTCCTCTCTAAATTATTTATATTTCCCATTTTGGTACCTAATTTGTATGCTTCACCCCTTTCATACTGTTGTATGTCCCTCCTCCACTTTTTACACTTTCGGTCATACTGTTTGTTGATTTGATTTTCTACCCAAGTAAATTGTGCATTAAAACAGATTTCAAATTCATCGAATAATAAATCACTAGTAATAATTTGATCTAACTGTTCAATTTCAGACAAAAGACTACAAATCTTTCTGTCATTACATGATATTATAAATTTCATAAACGTAAAACCAAATTCATTAAACATTTTAGTACATTCCTTTACATTCTCATCATCCATTTTTATTCCTATTGGCCATTTGTAAAATCTAAGGCCCATGGGGTTTTCACTTAAGAGTTTGTTTGTGTGACCTTTCTGCCCTTTGGTTTGATGGTATTTGAGATGTTTTTCAGTCACATTAATGCTTACTGACAGCAGACTTTTTTGTTTAAGTTCTGTGTCTACAAAGTATATCCAAAGAATCCACTTATTTTACTAAAGAGGTTGTAAAAAGGAGTCAATACACCATGCTTATCGTTAGTGGTGCTTAGTTTTATTGCCTTGTGTGCACCAATAAAGACTTAAAAAGTTAATAAATTTAGACATTTAAAAGCCATTTAGCTGAAATGCTCACATGTCCTTAAGAGGTCATTTGCACATACCTCATGGGCCTCCACTACAGGAGCTTGTCTATGTGTCAATTTTATCCTTTTGTTTGCAACCACCCTGGACCAACTAGAGGTACAAATATCCTAGACATAGTACTCACTAACACGGGGGGATGCTATTCCCTCCTGTGCATTAACTCCTATCTGGAAAGAGACCAGAAAATGATCTCCTTTAGTATTAAAACTAACCTATAACCCCCACCAAACTCCAAACCTGTTAAGAACTTTGCTAAGGAATTACCTCAAAATAAGTGACAGCTTATTAAATTCTCAAGCCCTCTGAACCCAGATGACACTGAGGCCTTCTCTGAGCTGTAAACAAAAACACTGAACAACCACATTCATAACTGCAGTACCTGTCCTAGTCCAGCCTATGATTACTGGTAAAAGTAAACCACCCAGGTAGACCCCTAGCATAAAGAGGCTATTCAATAAAAGAAAAAAATCCTCTTCAAAGCCAAGAAGGAACAGACAAAACAGTGCAAAAAGACTCTCAGCAGTCAACACAAATAAATTACACAGCTAGTCAAATCTGCCAAATCACACTATGAGGGAAAAATAGCCTCCCAAGTGAAAGATAACCAAATGCTTTTTTTAATTATGTCTGTAACCTCAAAGGAAATGCTCAACAATGTGCTGAGTTAATCATGAATGGCAACACTTATAACACCCAGCCTGAAACAATAACAAACCTGCTGGCTGACATGTTTGGTTCAACCCCTCATCACCTCCTATGATGCCAAAAGAAATGTCCTCAGCCATCCCCATATCAGTTATTATGAGGGAATAGGCCCTTACTGCACTCACTAAAGCCAAAATTGCAGCCTCTATGGGCCCCAACAGCATTCCAGGATGCTTCTTAAATAGCTTAAAACAGAATCTATCAGGGCCACTATAAACCTTCTTCAACCACAGCCTCAAGATGGGCTTTACCCCAGAGAAATGGAAGATTGCAACAGTTCTCCTTCTGCACAAGGGGGCCCATCAACTGACTCAGGGAACTTCAGGCCTATAAGCTTGACCAGTCTTATCTGCAAGGCCATGGAGAGAATTGTCTTGGACCTAATCAGTAACAACATAGGAAATCTCCAAACACTGGACCAGACCCAATTTGGCTTCATCAAAAGGAAGTATTGTCTGATCAGTCTGGTGGACTTCTTTGAAAAAGTCACCAGAGCCATGGATAAGTACAAAAGGGTACACACCCCTTATCTAGATGTGGCCAAAGCTTTGGACACAGTCACCTACTCTGGGATCTTATATAAACGTACCGAGTTAGGCATAATCCCCTACATCCTCAGATGGAAAACAAAATGGTTCACTGACAGGACACATGTTGTCCAGACACGTGAATCCACTTCTGATAAGAACCTGCTACTCATAGTGTCCCACAGGGTTAAGTGCTGTGATCCCTCCTGTTTGGCATATACGTCTCTGAAGTGAAGGCCAATGTTGGGGGCCTCTGGCTCACCAAGTTCACTGACAACTGTAAGGTGGGAGTAATCATTGAATCCCCAAAGAACATTGATGTCTTACAAACAGGCCTAAAAATGACAAGCAACTGATGCCAAAACCATGGTCTGAGACTAAATGCTACAAAATGCATAATCATACCCTTCAGTAAACCAGATATCCCTGCAAATTAAAATATTGATAGCATACCCATAAAAGTAGACCCATTGGTGAAGGACCCAGGAATACAGATATATAGTAACCTAAACTTTGACCTCCAGGTAGCTATGATAGTGAAAAAATCCTTTGGTGTGGCTCATGGCATCAATATCAAAGAAAGTCCTAGTGCCATTGTACAAAGCTATCATTAGGCCTATAATCAAGTACAATGCTCCATTATGCACGCACCTAACTAGGCACTTCAGAGAAGTATATACCAGTTGGAGTGGCCCCAGAGGTTTCTCACTAAAAAAATATGAAACGTAAGACACATGTCTTATACAGACTAACTAAAGGCCTTTTCACTTTACTCTATCTCATATTGTTTATTGAGAGGTGAGCTATGCATGATATACAAAGCATTCTCTGATCCAGCCCTGATGAAAATGTTATATATTCACAAGAAAAAGTATGCGAGGTTTACATGGTCCATGGACCTGAACTTTATTTGTGACTCTAACAGAACTTGATGGATAGACAGAGCTGTATTCCAAAGGCTACCTAGTCTATGGAATAAACTTCCCATCTTCATAAAATAAAGCCCAACCCTCACTCTCTTCAAAAAGAATTTGAATAAATTGTGAACCGTAAATTCTCTCCTGGCATACTGCCCATGTCCGTTATTGATAGAGGAAGTCTGTAAAGTGACATAGGGCTCCAATACACAAAGATCTACCAACCTGACACTAACCTATCCCTTATCTGGGTAATTAAGTTATAATATTGTCATATCATGGGTATTATTGGCTAGCCTTGTAAAGGCTCTTGTGCCATTTGCCAAGTAATCACCTATGAACCTATGAACTACAGAACAAGAAGAAATTATTCCTTAGCAATGCCATGTTGACAGTAAAAGACAAATTACTGAAAATATGCAATGTAATGATGGTAATCAAACAATTCCTAAAACTGCCAGCAGGACAATACCTTGCAATGTGTTAACATCAACTGATTTTGTCACAGGACATGTTCAACAGTGACTGAAAAATTATTTTGCAAAACATTCCATATAATTATAGCAAGACAACATGACTTCAGAAAATATTGTGTTTGGCTCTTATGACTTCATTTCCAAAAGTTATATAATGGTTGAGATATATAATAGTACAAAATAATACAGCCCATATCTATGAATGTGTGTTCTTAGCTGGTAATGCAGAATAGCAAGTGGTACAAAAAACACAAGCCAGGCATAGAAACTGGTTGCATCTCTGTTTATGCAACTTTTAATATATTTCAGAGTTTTTCTTTCAGTTAAAAAGAATATATAAGAAATGTAAAAATTAAAAGGGCTATTTCTGAGAGTGGATTATAGATGAAAGAGTAGGGCGAAAGGAAGAGGAGTGAAAAAACTAACCTAACTGAATTTCATGTTTAGCAGACCTTGCAGGAGGCAAATTCATTCAAAAAAGTCTGGCTGCATTTGAGAGAATTGCACAGCTCAATGTTTTTATTGTTGCATTTGGGTGTTAGATAACTGAGTCTACATATGTAAAGAATTAGCAGTTAATATATGTGCTAGGAGCATTTTCCAGCACCTAACACATGCTTTTGCAGGCTTTTATTAAGTTGCAGCTTGCATGATCTAAGTTTTAAAGACATCGATAGGTGCCAGGTTTCTCATATGGGCTTTCTGGTCTGAAAGTTCAATTAGTAGGACATTATATAATGTAAGAACAATTAGTAAGCATAATTTATAAAACTGCTTCCTAAGTGAGAGGCAGCCATCACATGAATAAGGAATACTCTAGAAGAAAAGATCTAGGCTGTTTTCAAGCTGAATAATTAGGAGCTGCAAGTGCTTTGAGACTAGTGCTCTTGTGTGACTGTACTGATTTTCTTCAGTTACTGTTTGCATACTTGAATCGTTTCTTGATTTTTGACACATTTTACCACAGTTTATTTTATTTTTATTTTTTATTTTACTTAAAGTTGATTTTCCCCCTGATCACAGATGTCCATCCAATGTTGTCAGATCCTTGTTTCATTCACTGGGTCTACTGGGAATGCCTCAACTGCCTTGGGCTGAACCCAACCTAGGTTCATGGCTGAGGAGGAGATCAAGGATGCTGCTGTGACCTCATTCCTGCACCCCATGGCAGCCTTGCAAGTTCTGCATTCACTGCCTTTGGGAAGTACTTGAGCACTTCTGTGAATGCCCATTGTCCTAACTAAGCCATTCTCTGCTATTGTCCTCTTCCTGCCTCCCCTCCACTGCCTGTGTAAATAACTGAAGTTGAATGCTTTGGGGCACAGTAAGGCTTTATAATTCTGTGCCACAGGGCTGCTTTAAAGTTTTTTCGTGGACTTTTAAAAGTTCTTGGCAATGGACAAATGGAAGAAATTTGCTATCATTCACCAGTTACAATGAAATTAAATCTAGTTAATTTGTGGGAGAATCTGAGGAGCAGAATTTATTATTTCATTTAAATATAGCAGGAAAGTGGATAATCACTGGAGTTGCAAGTGCTCTGAGCCCAGCTGCTGCTCTGTGACTGTACTGGATTTCTTAATTTACAGTTTATGTACCTGCATTGTTTCTTGGTTTTTGCTCTTATTTTATTACAGTGGCTCTTAGATTCACTGCTCCACTGCAAACTTGACTTTGGAAGCTCCTCCTCATCTCATCCTATATGCTCATACTACTGGTCAATAAACTATCAAATTGGGAAAGTCCTATTCTTAGAATGTTACAGCTTGAGATTCCTTTTTTCATATCTTCCCCCACACTTATTTCAGACTGCAATACATAAATTAACTACTTTCTTATCCTACTTTTGAAATCAGTAGCATCTGGGATAAAAGCTACCAATCACTGGACAGCCTATGAACCACTATATAAGAATGATCTTGAAACTAGTGCTTCTGTTTTGTTGCTGGTGAGAGAAGTAGCTGAGGAATATTATTTCATAGCTTTCCTACAGATTACCAGTCACTGAAAAGCCTGCAAACTGCTTCTTGGGAGCCAGGTTGGGATTAGTGCTATCGTTGTTCTAGATGAGAGAAGGAGCAGAGAGACATTGACTCCTTATGGTCTCTGACTTGGTAGGGAGTATAGGACTTCTCTGACAACCCTAGTTGTTCTTTTGGTGGGAACCTTTTCCATTATAATTTTGGAGCTTTGAGTAACTTGGTTTTCTGTTGTGCCAAGCTGCAATATATGCAGTCCAGGGCATGTACAAACAGAAGACTGCAAGTGTGGTAACCCCAACAACATCTGGGGTAATACTAATTCTCAGAAACGAGATTGAGATTAGTTCTGTTTTCCTTCTGGTGAGAGAAAACGCAAAGGGCTAGTGATTATTCTATACAGCTGCAGTGAAATTATCAGAGCCACCCAGTGAATCACAATAATTTATTACTTTTGGCCGACCTAATTCTGTCTTTTCACTAAGTACTGATAGGTTATTTCATCTAATTTAACTTCAGAATATCACCCTACATACTTCATCCATAAATCTTCATGGTCTACAATAATAGTATTCCTTCAACTCTTAAATACTGTCATGAGCCCTAGTTCTCCATATTCTGGCAACATGGGTCAATATTTTACCTTTACAGTAGGTGTTCTAAGACAGTGTATCAGCGGCCTTATGCTTACTGACTGCTCACTACTTCTACAAGAGATGTAAATATTTAAGACACATGGATGCAAATGTCTTTATATCAATCCATGTAAGTAATCATCATATCTCCACAATACATCATCAGTCATTATTCACCACTAGGCCCTTATCTTTTTCCCTGGCTGTAAAGAAAAAAAATGTCAAAGCCTCCTGTAACACATTCTAAAAGATTACAGTTTCCAGCACACCAGGTGATATCAACTCCTTCTCTACTCACACATACTGGAAATCCATACATCTCAACCAAGAATCATCTGGAAAGAAGACTTAAGACTATGAGGTCCACTAGGTCTTCTCCTGCACAGGGAAATGTCTTACCATACATGACTTGATAGTTAGGCATTGAGACTCCATACTCACAAGACTGGACCAGAGCAGGTTAACTGTAAGCTATCTGTGTATTGGCAGGATACATAATGTCACAAGAATTCTAAGGACCCTTAAACCAGACAACTATGACTACGATCTTGCAGTGGCCTATGTGGGAGTGAATAACCTGAGGTGCTGACCCAGATGGACATCAAGGAGATATGATGGAATGTAATACATGTGTTAACATGTAGTTAGTGTAATGCTCATTAAATATGTCTGATGTATAGTTTCATACTTTAGTACTAGGCTATCTGCCCAGGGGCATTTATAAGCCTAGCCATAGTGATGTGGATTTCGCCACCCCTTGTAGTGGTACTAAAGTGTACAGAATAGATTTAGAATACTGTGCCTCTGTCTAGTAGTGACACATTGAAGACCCCTATACTTAATACAATTAGTTTACTGTGACAGGGATGACCCCCGGGGTAAACCTACGATCTCCCATCCACTCGTCAAGATTTCTCTTGAAGAGAGTCAGTGAGGGGCTCTGCCTAACAAGAACTGGGATTCTGTTCCAGAGTGTGGGAAGCCTCTGAGTTATGAATCTGTCCCTCCAACATGTCCTATTCATATTTGTGCTGAGGTTTAAATCTTTAGCTCTCGTGGTTCTGATGGATTTGGATTTTTTTGAGGTTTAGCATGTCCATCAATTCCTGATTGGACATGGCCTTGTACGTCAGGCACAGATAACCTCTGAGCAGGTGGTATGCTACTGAATAGAGCTGGAGTTTCTTTAGTCTGGCAGCATATGACATATGTTGGAGATCCTTGATCCTCTTGGTGAGGTACTTCTGGGGTCTCTCCAGCTGTTGTAAGTGCCAGGTGAGGTACATACTAAATGGGGCATTGTACTCAATCATGGGCCTGATAAGGGAGGAGTATAGGGGTACAATGACCTCCTTTGATCTGGATGTGAAACCCTTCATGATAAGGTGGGCAAGGTAGAAAGTCTTTCTAACCACTTTGGCAACGTGGGTGTCAAATGAGAGGTCACTATCGACTTGGGTCCCCAGGTCTCTGATTACTTTTTCCATACTCAGTGGGTTACTGTCTATGTGATAATTTGTGGGTACTTTGTTTTTCCCAAAGGGGATGACTATACATTTCTTGGCATTCAGTTTTAGGCCATGATTCCAGCACCAGTTGTCCGTTTCTGTGAGGCCTTTCTGTAGGATGTGTGTGTCAGCTGGTGTATTGACTATGGTGCCTAGTTTGCAGTCATCTGCGAACTTTGTCAGCCACAACCCTCCCATGTTTGCTTTCACATCTGAGAAGTAAATGCCAAACAAGAGGGGTCCCAGGACAGAGCCCTGTGGGACACCACTTGTGACTGGCTTTGAGTCTGACATGGCTCCCACACTTTTGACTTTATGGGTTCTGTTCTTTAGCCAGTTTGCAAACCATCTTGTGACATATGGATTTACATTTAAACTGTTGAGCTTGTCTATGATGCCTGAGTGGGGTATAGTGTCGAAGGCCTTGGCCAAGTCCAGGTAGGCTGTATGGACTGCTTTGCCCTCATCAATGGCTCTAGTGACTGTTTTGAAAAAGTCAACCAGGTTCAAAAGGCAGGATCTGCCCTTCACAAAGCCGAACTGGGTGGGATCAAGTGTCTGTAGGTCCCCAATGTCACTGTTTATGAGTTCCATAATGATTCTTTCCATAGCTTTGCAGACCAGGCTGGTTAAGCTTATGGGGCTGTAGTTCCCAGGGTCTGTAGAGGTGCCTTCTTTGTGGAGTGGGACCACTGTTGCTGTACGCGAGTGTTCAGGTACACATCCTGTAGTAAGGCTAAGGCTAAATAGCATTTTTATATGTGGGTTTAGCTCCTCTTGGAGTTCACGTAGCACGCAACCGGGGATACCATCAGGTCCCATTGATGCTGTGTTTTTTGCTTTACTGAGGGCGGCTCTCACCTGGACATCTGAGATGACAGGGAGGTTACATTCAGCTGGGATAAGTATTTCTTCTTTTGGGGGTGAGGGAGTGGAGAAATTTGCACTGAACCTGTCTGCCAGAATGTTGGCAATATCTGTGGATTCAGTGAAATTTTTGTCATTGTGTACTAACTCTGAGCATATCTGAGGGTTTCCGCCCAGGTTTTTAACATAACTGAATAAGGCCTTGTGGTTATCTTTAGTGTCCTTGGCGATTTTTCTCTCAAAGTTGGCCTTGGATGTTTTTATGAGAGAACGTAGCTTTTTACTAGTGCTGATCAGAGATGCCTTCCCTTTATGGGATTTTTAGCGAACAAACCAATGTGGACCACCACAATCCTTCGATAAAACACTAATTTAATATGACAAGGCAAAATCCAACAAGCAGTTTTTAACACATATAAGTGCTTTCGTGCTCTGCCCTTCTTCAGATGAAATAAAAACAATCTTAGTCACATTTAAATACCTAATTCAAAATAGTTTCCAACCAATCAAAATTTATACTGCACCCTCCTATCTTTGAGGGCGGGTTTCATAGGAACAAATTCATTTAGTCCTGGTGTCCTATGAGCTAAAAGCTCAATTATCCACTTTGCTTCTTCTCTCTCAGTGGCATCTACTAAGCTACCCTTTCTTATACTAGGAAATACATTTGCAATAGCTCTAAATCTAAACTGATGGTCATTATTTACTTCTATATGTTTATAAAGTGCATTATGCATATTTCTGGTTCTTATGCATGAAAGATGTTGCAAAATTCTAACTTTAAACATATTATTTGTTTTTCCCACGTAAAATGCTTTGCATTGCTGACACTCAGCTAAATAAATTATATTTTTTGTTCTACAATTGGCTTTTGCTTTAAAATAAAATAATTTCCCTGTTACTGGATGCTTAAAAACAATCTCTTTATTAATACAGTGACATGCCTTGCATAGCCCACATGGATTTGTAACTACTTGACAAATGGAACTTTTCTTGTAGTTACTCTTTTCTTGTGTTAAAATGTCTTTCAGATTGTTATTTCTTCTAAATCCAAATTTGGGTTCTATCCCTACTATTTCTTTTATTTTATCATCAGATAAAAGTATATGCCAATTTTTCTTGATAATGTCACATACTCCATGTATATTACTACTGTACGTGAATGTCATTCTATTAAATGCAAATTTATGGCCATGTTGCTCTTCTGATGAAATTGTCTTTAATGAAGATACAGATTTTCTATGTATATTACCCTGACTTAATTCACTTACTATTAACCTCTCATTGTAACCTCTATTTTTAAAAATATGTTCCATATTCATCAATTCTTCCTCAAAGTCACTATCTTTAGTACAAAGCCTTGAGGCTCTACTTACCTGACCCCTTATTATATTCTTATATGTATATCTGGGGTGCATACTATCATAAGTAAGTAAATTATTTTTCCAGCATTCTTTTCGAAACAAGGAAGTAACAAAGCCAGATCTTTCTTTTTTAATTCTGACATCCAGAAAATCTATAGCTTCATCTGAGCATGTGAGAGAAAATTTGAAAAACGTTGTGGTATGTTCCAAATATTCTATGAAAAGTACTAGTTCTCTCTTTTCCCCTTCCCATAAAATAAAAACATCATCCACAAAACGTCTATAAAGAAATAGATGCTTTTTCCATCTGTTTTGGCCCCCTAGCACAAAACATGTCTCCCACAATGACAAAACCAAATTTGCATATGTATTAGCACAGGGGGTGCCCATGGCTACTCCCTGTGTTTGTCTATATACATTGTCATTGCATATGAATACATTGTTAGATAAAACCAAATTCAAGCATTTTCTTATTTTAAATAATTTCCTATCATCTGATTCACCCGTTTCTTTGCATAGTTCACAAACAGCATTCATGCCATATTCATTTTCTATCACTGTAAACAAATTTAGAACATCTAAGGTGACCATTAATACTTCTTTTCCACATATATCAACGTTTTTTATGGCTTCCAAAAATTGTTGTGTATCTTTCAAAATTTCTATTATTCTTGTTGTATATGGTTTCAAAGTATATTCTAACCAAATAGATACATTTTCAGTTACCCATTTTCTACCTGAGACTATCGGTCTCAGTGGGGGATCTTTATAATTTTTATGTAACTTGGGTAGTGCTTTGAAAATAGGTGTTACCAGATACTCTATTAATTGAAATTCACTAAGATCTTGATCTATAGTATATATTGCATATTGGCATATACTTTTATCTGATGATAAAATAAAAGAAATAGTAGGGATAGAACCCAAATTTGGATTTAGAAGAAATAAAAATCTGAAAGACATTTTAACACAAGAAAAGAGTAACTACAAGAAAAGTTCCATTTGTCAAGTAGGTACAAAACCATTTGGGCTATGCAAGGCATGTCATTGTATTAATAAAGAGATTGTTTTTAAGCATCCAGTAACAGGGAAATTATTTTATTTTAAAGCAAAAGCCAATTGTAGAACAAAGAATATAATTTATTTAGCTGAGTGTCAGCAATGCAAAGCATTTTACATGGGAAAAACAAATAATATGTTTAAAGTTAGAATTTTGCAACATCTTTCATGCATAAGAACCAGAAATATGCATAATGCACTTTATAAACATATAGAAGTAAATAATGACCATCAGTTTAGATTTAGAACTATTGCAAATGTATTTCCTAGTATAAGAAAGGGTAGCTTAGTAGATGCCACTGAGAGAGAAGAAGCAAAGTGGATAATTGAGCATTTAGCCCATAGGACACCAGGACTAAATGAATTTGTTCCTATGAAACCCGCCCTCAAAGATATGAGGGTGCAGTATAAATTTTGATTGGTTGGAAACTATTTTGAATTAGGTATTTAAATGTGACTAAGATTGTTTTTATTTCATCTGAAGAAGGGCAGAGCCCGAAAGTGCTTATCTGTGTTAAAAACTGCTTGTTGAATTTTGCCTTGTCATATTAAATTAGTGTTTTATCGAAGGATTGTGGTGGTCTACATTGGTTTGTTCGCTAAAGATTTTTTTGTACTCTGTGGACCTTCAGTCAGTTTTCTCAGTTTGTTTTCTTTGCTGCCGCTTTATGGGATTTTGCTCTGTCTTGCAGTAGCTTCCTTCTTTTGTTATAAAATTTGTTTATGGCTGGGGTCCACCAGACAGGATGCTTTCCCTTGGTGGAGAGGTCTTGGTTTTATTTGGGATTGCATGATCCATGCATTCTTGGAGATGTCCGTAGAAAGCATTTGTGAAGGATTTAGCATTGTGGGTTGTGGTTTCCACTGGCCCAGTGGGCTTAAAGGATACCATCTCAGTCTTAAGAAGTGTAAAGTCGGCTTTTGAGAAGTTTTTCACTGTAGTCTTTTGTGCTGGGGCTGGAGGTGGGATATGTATATCCAGGGTGATTAGTTTGTGGTCAGATCTCACTAGTGAGGGGTATACTTCCGGTGTGGAGCATTTTGTCCCCATGTTAGTGATGATCAGGTCTAGTATATTATCTCCCCTTGTGGGAGAGGTGACTAGCTGTTCCATTGCATTTGAGTTTATGAATTCCAGGTACCTTCGGGCTAGGGTGTTAGGGTTAGAATAATGCACACAGTCTATGTTAGGGTAGTTGAAGTCTCCCAATATGATTGTATTTGGTGAGACATTCATATCCTCCAATGTCTTCAGGAAGGCTGAATGGGGTTCTTGAGATTGGGAGGGTGGTCTGTAACATGCAACCAGTTGTATAGCAGTTTTGCCTACGGTTAGTTGCACCTGGATGGTCTCCACTGCTTCATGTGTTGCCACTAACCTGGAAGTGTGGGTATCCTTGATGAATATGGACACTCCCCCCCTTTTGTGGTTCGGCCCGGGTTTTGGGGCCGAAAAGCATGATACGAGGTAAAGCCTGGTAGCACTGGGGTGCTCTCAGGAGCCTTGAACCAGGTTTCAGTTACTGCGCAGACATCAATGTTCTCCAGACTGAGGAGTGCTTCGAGAGCCTGCATCTTGAGATTTAGACTTCTGGCATTGAGCAGCATTACCCTTAATTTTTTCCATTTTTGTTTTCTAAGGAGGTGGGTTCGTCTTTTGAGCCTTGCCTAAAAAATGCACTATGGGGGTGGCAAGAGCCTTAGCCAATATCCGGAAGCGCAGTGGTGACAGGTGCAAGCCATCCCTTGCAAAGCAGAGTGGCTTGTCCAGCATGTCATCCCAAGCAGACAGGCATTGGATCCCCCTAGAATGACACCAGTAATTGAGCCAATTATTAAAGCTGATCATCTTGTCTTTGTATTGTGGCATCATTCTTGGTGAGGGCAAGATGCTGCTCAGGGTCAGGGTCATACCAGCCTGGGCTACATAATCAGAGATCTTTTCTATGTCTCTTTTCATGTAGTCCAGGGAGGTACATCTCAGGTCATTCACACCGGCATGGACAATGACAGAGTCATATTTGTACATGCTTTTGAGTGACCTGAGTGCATGTGTTATGTGGCGGATCCTAGCCCCCGATAGGCAGCTCACTGTTACCCTCCCCTTGTTCAGCCTGGTAAGCGGAACGTCAGTGTGTCTGACTATAGAGTCACCTATCACTAGTGTATCAGGCATAGTGTTTGGCCTTAAGGGCTGTGATTGTTTGACACACCACTTTATTGAAATATGTGTTGCATGTATTATGTTTTGAGGTGGTGGATTTTTGGGTGTCTGCTTTGGGAGCCTCTGTTGTTTTGGTAAGTTTTTTATTAGAGCCGCCGAGTATGTCTTTGTGTTATTACGTGTTTGGTTTGCAGTTGGGGTAGGTCTAGTGTAACTGGGTTTGTTGTGTGTGTGGTTACCTTCTCCTCCTGTCTGGTCTTGCCAGTCCTGAGTTGAGAGAGTTCAGCCTCCAGTTTGGCTGTATAGTTGCATCTCTCACATGTATTTGTGTTTGTTGGGAGGAGGAGAGGGTTGTCTGTGTACATGAGAAAATTGTAGCATTGCCTCAAGATTCCCGGATTAACCAGCTGAACAGGAGAGGATGCTTGTAATCTACCACTCGACATGCTAGAATATTATAAGAGAGTGCTGTGCCTTTAAGGGAAGTGGGTATTCACAGGGGTGGTAGGTGGATGTAGTGCTTACTTTAGTTTGAGAGTGCTTACTTAGAAGAGAAGTTTTATGAACAAGTGCTAGGCTTATAATATAGCGAGTAGACTGGTTATTCTAAGAGTAGAGCTTTCTAAGGGAAAATTTGAAGAGTAGACTTGACAGAGCCAGAAAAAGTTTAACCTTGTTTAACCAGTGCTGCACTATGCGCACAATCACGCAAAGCCGCGCAAACATGGATTTTAAACAGGGAACTTCAAAAGAGCTAGAAATGGTCCAAAACAACCAATTACTACAGCTCTTGTGCTGAGGTCACTCCTTCTGGGACAGATAGGCTGCTCAAGGCTCCCCACTCCCACTGGTGAGCAAAGAAACTTCCTTCTATCCAAGTAAGGCAATGGACAACACAGGAACTACACCACAGCCCAGAATACAGCAAAGTCTGTAAACTGGTCTAAACTAGTTGAGGAGAGGCGGGAAAACAAGGATTTTTTTTTTGTTTGTTTTTAAGATAGAAAGCACACAGAAATGCAGAAAACAGTAATAAATCAGTTACACAGGCTAGCACACTTTAGTGGGCATCCTCTACAGTTAAATTAAACAAACAAACAAACACACTTTCGACCAATTTTCGAACAAATGTAACTTTAAGTGCAGATATTATATAATGCAACAAACAGCTAAAAAAACAGTTTAAGCTTGTTCAAAGTAAGCAAGAGAAGGTATTTCAAGTAAAAAAAACAGCAAAAATACTTAAATCAGGAAAGTAGTCACTTTTCTCAGTTATCTGTAGCTAGGACCACTCTGCAGGACCACGTAGAGCTGTATCTGAGTAGTATAGCCAGAAAAAAACACCCAGAGGCGGATTTTAAAAAGGGAACTACAAAAGAGCTAGAAATGGACCAAAACAACCAACTACTACAACTCTTGTGCTGAGGTCACTCCTTCAGGGACAGATAGGCTGCTCAAGGCTCCCCAATCCCACTGGTAAGCAAAGAAACTTCCTTCTATCCAAGTAAGGTAATGGACAACACAGGAACTACACCGCAGCTCAGAATACAGCAAAGCCTGTAAACTGGTCTAAACTAGTCGAGGAGAGGCGGGAAAACAAGGATTATTATTTTTTTGTTTGTTTGTTTTTCAGATAGAAAGCACACAGAAATGCAGAAAACTGTAATAAAAAAGTTACACAGGCTAGCACACTTTAGTGGGCAGCCTCTACAGTGAAATTAAACAAACAAACAAACAAACAAACAAACTTTCGACCAATTTTTGACCAAATGTAACTTAAGTGCAGATATTATATAATGCAACAAACAGCTAAAAAAAACAGTTTAAGCTTGTTCAAAGTAAGCAAGAGAAGGTATTTCAAGTAAAAAAAACCCGGCAAAAATACTTAAATCAGGAAAGTAGTCACTTTTCTCAGTTCTCTGTAGCTAGGACCACTCTGCAGGACCATGTAGAGCTGTATCTGAGTAGTATAGCCAAAAAAAACACCCAGAGGTGGATTTTAAACAGGGAACTTCAAAAGAGCTAGAAATTGTTCAAAACAACCAATTACTACAGCTCTTGTGCTGAGGTCACTCCTTCAGGGACAGACAGGCTGCTCAAGGCTCCCTACTCCCACTGGTGAGGAAAGAAACTTCCTTCTATCCAAGTAAGGTAATGGACAACACAGGAACTACACCACAGTCCAAAATACAGCAAAGCCTGTAAACTGGTCTAAACTAGTTGAGGAGAGGCGAGAAAACAATGATTTTTTTTTTTTTTTTGTTTTTCAGATAGAAAACACACAGAAATGCAAAAAACAGTAATAAATCAGTTACACAGGCTAGCACACTTTAGTGGGCAGCCTCTACAGTTAAAATAAACAAACTTTCGACCATTTTTTGACCAAATGTAACTTTAAGTGCAGATATTATATAATGCAACAAACAGCTAAAAAAACAGTTTAAGCTTGTTCAAAGTAAGCAAGAGAAGGTATTTCAAGTAAAAAAACAGCAAAAATACTTAAATCAGGAAAGTAGTCACTTTTCTCATTTCTCTGAAGCTAGGACCACTCTGCAGGACCACGTGGAGCTGTATCTGAGTAGTATATCTAACATACAGGTACAATGGGTTTCCACATGCATTCATTGCTATCATATTTTATGGCTGAAAATATATCAGCTGCATTTTTAGTTGTGGTACTGAGTCCAGCTTATACTGTCTGTTTTTTTCCTTTGGTGTATTCATAGGTGATTCTTTATTTGGCAGCAGCACTGTAGAACTGCTCCACTCTGATGTTGGAGGATCTGTAGTCTCTGATAATGATGGAATGTATGATCTGGCTCAGTCCGGTGGTGCAGAGTGGGTGTGTTGTGCACAGGGAGTGTGACCTCCAGCATCCCCTGCTAAGAGTATGGACACAGTCTCTGTGCCTGTGAAAGCCCAAGATACATACATGGCTGACATTTTGATTGTGACACTATATATCAGGGAAATGAGGTGGCCCCATGATCAGAGATGTCTGCACTTGCTTTAGTATGCTTTGGCAGGGGGTCCACACAGGGTGGTAGTTAATGGTGCTCAGCGGTGGTATAGTTATGCCCCCATATGTTAGTGTCTCAAATGCTGTTTCCCAACATATGTGCAGGGCCATCACAATCACAGAGGCACAGGCTAGCTCCACCAGAGTCATGGCAGACATAGTGAGGTTGATCCAGGCTGTGAATGCTGACCTATGGAAGTGAATCACCCCTAAGTGTGATTTGTTGTATAGACTGAATCACACATTAGAACATGCAGTGTCTTCCTTGGGTCATCTACCAGGAGTGAAAGATTATCCTCAAAGCCATTCATCTACTACATCTAGAGATGTTAGCTAACATGGCCTTGAATGAGTGAAATTCTGCTTCTGCAGTGCTAGCACTTCCATAGCAATATCAATTGTGGAGGTATCTATGCCCAGGCTTCCTAGTGGTCATCATCATGCTGGCACATCTACTAGTGGCTGTTGGTTTAGGTCATGCTGCATCCAGGCATCTAGCCAAGGTTCCATCACATTCACTACAACTCCTGGCAGAGCCAGCTCTCATGGGTACGGAGATGCACGGGAGGAGGAACCCTCTGTCTCACACACACAACCACACACACACACACACACACACACACACACACACACACACACACACACACACACACACACAATCACCTCAGCCCAGAGCACATCCCGCACATCCAGTGACCCTAGCTGTTTTGCACATTAACCTCCCCCAAATCTGGTTCTCACACCCACACATGCTCTTTTTATTCTGCTACACCTCAACACTCACACTCACATACACTCCTGTGAAAGACATGCACTTCTGCACTGCTGTACTTCTTTGGCCATCTGTTCAAATAATGATAACTGTGCTGCCTTTAGACAATGTTACTTGCATTACCTATCCCTGATGCATAGTGGTGTCAGCCTAAGCATGGATAAGCACAATCTGGTGTTTTTTCAGTACATCACTTTTTCTGTAGCACATCTGTTTAAGTCTTGTATAGTTATGTTGTAAAGCTATGTGCAGTCAGCTGACTCTTTGCTAGTGCCCAGCATATGGTACCCATCTCCATCTGACATGGTCATTTTCTGTTGTTATCTCCTCAAATTCCTTGTCTGTGTTAGCAACCATTGCCTATGGTTCTTGGAACTGCTGACATTGCAAGAGGCTATCTAGTTTTAACTGCTTCCTAACTATAATATTATGTAATATAACACAAATGGTCAGTAATTTGGCAGTCACAGTAGTGTCAAACTGTAGGGCATCACCAGTGTATCCAACTTCAGCAGCCCAGACATATATATATATATATATATATATATATATATATATATATATATATATATATATATAGAATGCTTTTGGTTTGTAACACAGCATGGTTGTACCTCTGTTTAGTTTGATTGTGTGGATTTCTGATGGGTATTAATATTCAGCATTGCCCACAAGATGGAGCTGGGTATTATGCAACAGGGTTCTAGGGCATATAGGTTCATAGGTTCATAGGTATGTACTAGGATATTGGCCCTAGGGCCTATATAAGCCTAACCAAGGTACCCTGGCTTACGCCACTCAAGAAAATTATTTTTCTGTGCCACTGTCGAGCAGAGCCACAGAAGTGATCCCTGGGGTGAATTTCCTATCTCCCATCCAATCATCAAGATTTTTATGGAAGAGTGCTAATGAGGAGCTTTGTCTGATATAGATAGGTAGTTTGTTCTAGAGTATGGGAAGTCTCGGACAGGAATCTATCCCTCCAGCATGTTCTGTTTATTGTGGTGACAAGGTTTAGATCCCTAGAGCGTGTAGCTCATAGGGATTGGGATTTCTTTAAGTGGAGCATGTCTAAAAGCTCTGGGTTTGACATAGCTTTGTGTGTTAGGCAGAGATCGCCTCTGAGTAGGTGATATACAATGGAGTAAAGCTGCAGTTTTTTGAGATGGTCTGCATAGGGCATCTGTTTGAGGCCGGTAATCCTCTTTGTGAGGTATTTCTGTGGCCTTTCCAGTTGTTGTAGATGTCTTGTGAGGTACATACCAAAAGGGGCATTGTACTCTATAATGGGTTTAGTGAGTGATGAGTAGAGGGGAACAGTGACCTCTTTTTTCCTGGATGAGAAACCCTTTGTGATGAGGTGTGCCATGTAGAAGGATTTCCTGACTACTGTGGCAATGTGATTATCAAAGGAGAGACTGCTGTCCACCTGTGTCCCAAGGTCTCTTATCACACTTTTGGTGTTAAATAGATTACCACCTATGTGGCTGTTCATGGGTACTGAGTTTTTACCAAAAGGGATGACAATGCACTTTTTGGCATTGAGCTTGAGGCCATGGCTTTGACCAAAGAAACAAACAAACGTAGGCAGAAAACAATTTAATATCACTGCAAAGCTTTTCGGGTGAAACCCTTCTTCAGTACTAACAATCATTAAAACAAAAGCAGCTTGCTTTAAATAGGAGCAAGAAACAGTCACATGATAGCAGCCAAAATCACATGACCGACAAACACAATATAATATAACATATATACAAAATGCAAAAATATTTAAAATATTTAAAATAGCTTAACACACTGAATTTTACTTAAAACAGGCTTTAGGCTAACAGTAGAATTTAATCCAGGTGAAGAATCCGCTGCTAGTCTTAAAATCCATTCATATTCCTTAATATCTAAAACATTATTAATATCACCACCCCTACTATGAGGTTTAACTAAATCTAGGCATCTAAATTTAAAGCAATGCGTATTCCCATGTGTTTTAATATGCTTGAAAAGAGCATTATTCTCAACCTCCCTTCTAACCTCTGACTTATGCTCAATTATTCTGTCTTTAAGTTTACGTGTGGTCTTGCCCACATAGAATGCTGAACAGGCATTACAAGTAGCCAAATACACCACATCTACACTGTTACAGAATGCTACTGATTTAAAGTAAAACTCTTTTAAAGTAACAGGATGAATAAATGCATAATTAGGAGTAGCAGCAATGTCTATACAACAAGAACAGCTCATACATTTAAAAGTACCAGTACGATCAGAGAAAGCATTCAGCTTTAAGCCAAAATTAAAATCTTTATAACATAATAAGCTACTTCTCATATTCCTATATGAGTAGTAAGGCTTTTCACCTAAAATTCGCCTAACCTCTGGACAGGCCATCAACACAGGCCAGTATTTGGCTATGATATATTTAACCAAACCTGTTCTACTACTAAAGTTCATAACATATCTAGTTCTAACTATATTTCCAATGTTAGATCCTGATGTAATGATCACATGATCATTCATACACGCGTCTGTCCTAAGGTAAGGTTTATATATAGTATCCCTATTAAGTATTACCATTCTCTTCAATTCTTCCAATATATCCAAGTCATAGCCATTCTTAACAAACTCATTGAACATTTCATCTAACTGTATATGAAATACAGAGTCGATTGTATTTAACCTACTGACTCGTGAAAATTGAGCTTTAACAATTCCTTTAAAAACATGGGGTGCATGCATACTATTATAATGTAAGTATCTACTAGTATGCACATCCTTCTTGTGAATAGTAGTTTGTAAAGTACCCTCTTCTTTATATACCTTAACATCAAGGAAAATTACTTCATGCTCAGATATAATCTCCTTAAAAACCAAGAAGCTCGTACTACTATTTAAATATACTATAAAATCTTGCAGATCAGAACGTGATCCCTTCCAAATCATAAAGCAATCGTCCACTTCATTAGCTAAAGGCATTCTGTGTTGGCCTGTACTTCAGAGAAGTAGATACCAAACAGGAGAGGACCCAGGACTGAACCCTGTGGTACTCCACTTGTCACTGGTCTGAAGTTGGATTTGGAGTCTGCTACTTTCACAGTGTGGGTTCTGTCAGTGAGCCAGTTGGCAACCCATCTTGTGACATATGGATTTATACCAGGTTTAGTGAGTTTATCTATAATTCCAGAGTGGGGGACGGTGTAGAAAGCCTTGGCAAGATCTAGATAGGCTGAGTGAACCACCTTACCCTCATCTATGGCTTTGGTGACTGCTTCAAAGTAGTCTATCAGGTTTAGGAGACATGATCTGCCTTTTACAAACCCAAACTGGGTGGGGTCCTGAGTTTGGAGATTATCAATGTCTTTCTTTATAAGTTCCATGATGATACATTCCATAGCCTTGCAGACGAGGCTCATCAGACTAATGGGGTGGTAGTTTCCGGGGTCTGTGGTGGCTCCCCCTTTGTGGAGTGGGATAACTGTCACTGTGCACCATTCAGTGGGCACATAGCCTGAGGTGAGGTTATGACTGAACATGGTACTTAGGTGGGGTGCCAGTTCGTTCTGTAGTTCATGTAGAACACAGCCTGGGATGTCGTCAGGTCCCATGGATGCTGTGTTCTTGACTTTGGGTAGTGTGTTTTTTACCTGTGCAGCCGTGATTACAGGAAATTTGCATTCTTCTGGTATAGAGATGGGCCCTTTAGGGGATGACAGGGGGGGTAAAGTTAGCACTGAACCTATCTGCCAGGATGTTGGCAATATCAGTTGGTTCTGCATATTTAGTGTCATTGTGCTGTAACTCAGAGCAGATCTGAGTGTTGCCACTGAGATTCTTGACATAGCTATAGAATGCTTTGTGGTTGTCTTTAGAGTCAGTGGTGATTTTGTTTTCATAACTAGCTTTGGAGGATTTTATGAGGGATCTCAGCTTCTTACTGAGGCTGACCAGGGTGTTTATGGCAGGGGACCACCAGATTGGCTTCCTTTTTTTGGAGGATAGCATCTTGGTTCTGTTAGGGATTGCACGATCCATGCACTCATGTAAGTGCTTATAATGTGCATTTGTGTAGGATTCAGCAGTCATACCTCCATTGTCCATCAGCATGGATGTCATGAAGTTTGCCACTTCTGTCTTAAGAAGAGTGAAGTTGGCTTTGGAGAAATTTTTTACTGTGGTTTCCCTAATGGGGGGTGGGGGAGGGATGTGGATGTCTAGGGTGATTAGCTTGTGGTCGGATCTGACCAACAAGGAATTGACCTCTGGTGTGGAGCACTGGTTGCCCATGTTGGTAATACCAGGTTTAGGATACTGCTACCCCTGGTGGGGGTGTGGATAAGTTGATCCATGGCATTGAAATTTATGAATTCCAGAAAACGTTGAGCACAAGAGTTGGTACATGAGTAGTTTTCCCAGTTAATGGTAGGGTAGTTGAAATCACCCATTATTAGGGTGTTAGGTTGTACCCTAATATTTTCCAGTGTATTAAGAAATGAGGAGTGGGAATCCTGGGGCATGGTGGGGGATCTGTAGCAAGCTACAATTTGGATTGCGATCTTGCCCACAGTTAGTTGCACTTGGATAATCTCGGATACATTATGCTGAGCAACTAGCCTGGAGGTGTGGATATCCTTAATGAATATCCAGCATTATCCACAAGATGGTTGTGTTGGACATCATCTCTTGCAGACCATTAATAAAGGTTACATGTGTGCTGTATGTGTTAGTCTTGAAAACTACCTGGTTGGCCCATACATATATTGTAGATGATCCCACATGCATTGCAGACCCCCTGCAGTTGATGGAGTGATACCCTTTGTAGGTCACATTCCTCCTTCCCAGTTCAACAGGTGAGGCCTTTATTTCAATGTTGAGTACAGTCTGTGGTCCTCAGTACCTGAGGGAAATGAACTATACCACTGAACTACTGGATTGTACTTGCTCTTTTCCTTAGGGTACATGGGAACCACCTAAACTTTCCCACATGCTGAAGTGTGGGATCTATATTACCAACCCGAATGCTTACCTTATCGAATCCCTAAACATCAACCCATCCTTATCGAAACGTGAAATCATCAAATGTCCAGAAGAGCGAAACTGGAAATTTGTCAAATTGTTATGGTTGGCCTTCTGCGGTATAGCTCCATAAGGTAAATGTACGATAGTTATGGACCTTAGGATTAGGGTGCGGGTTAAGGTAAGTGCATAGATGGTAATGTATGTTAGATTTAGTGTAGGGTTTTTTTAAGTGTATATGTGTGGATTATTTAGTTTGTTTGGGTTTACCTTTTTAAGGTAAGTGTGCGATAGTTACAGACCATAGGGTTAGGGTGCGGGTTAAGTTAAGTGCATTCATGGTGGAATATGTAAGATTTAGTGTAGGGTTAGAAGTAGGATTTAGTTTAGGGTTTTGGTTAGTGTATGTATGTGGTTTATTTAGTTTGTGTAGGTAGTATGTAGTGGGCAGTGGGGTGGGACAAGTATGACAGTTCGACGTTTTGAATTTTGCGGTTTAGGGCATTCGATGTTTATGCAGTTCGATGAGGAGGGGTCGATGTTTAGTGATTCAATAAGGTAAGCATTCGAGTTTATAATATTGACCCAAAGTATGGCATTGAACCTATGCAGTATTCTTGAGGCAGATGCCTAAGATACCCCCACTGTATCCCTGCAAGGTCACTGAAAGGAATATGTAGGAAATATATATGGTAGGCTATCCACACCTTTATATCCACTGATATAAGTACTTAATTCCCATGGGACTGCAGATCAGATGAACACGTCAACAATTTCTTGGATTGTGTCCCTATCCACAAGGTACTTGTCCACTGTGTTGGCATCACTCAGGGCATGAAATGTTAAACGACTATCTTTCTAGCTGCCTGCCCCTTATGTTAATTTGATCACATATCACCTTCCCTCTCCCCTTTCATTGGCTGTTGTGAGTAAGCACAAAATTATCATTTTGTGAAATCACTCCACTTCAGCTTTTTAAATTTATTGGCCAACCAACTGTATTCTCTAGGAACAGAATACAAAATCCCACCCCCTTTCATTGTATCTTGCTCTTTAAAATTAGTGGCTCTCCACTTAAACAGCTAAAGTTTAACTTACCCCCGCTTTCATATATAACTGATTAGAGCACAATCCAGTGCTTAAAATATTAACCTATTTTTTCCATATTACCTTTAAACTCTGCAACATCCATTGCAAAACCATCAATTATTGGAGGGCCCACATTCAGCCTCTCAGTAGTCATCTTGGGATTAGTGCTTCTGATTTCTTCTGGTGAGAGAAGGAGTACAGTGGCATTATTTTCTGGACACTGCTGATCAGCAGAAAGCCTAATAATGGCTTTATAGGTGACAGCTTGGGATTTGTGCTTATTCTGCTCCTGGTGAAAGAAGGAGCAGAGTGCATCAATTCCTGACTGTTTCTGGTTGGGCATTGCATCTCTGTGCTTGATGTTCCTGATTGGTCTGGTTGCTATTCAAGGCATAAAACAAAAATAAACTAATGCCACTGAGGGTTCAAAATTGGTTAAAAAATATTTACTAAACAATTTTTCATGAAACTGAGTGCTTTCATCCCATTCATGCAACTCCACTCTTTTCATTATTCTTGATAAGCTAATTCTTTCTTTTCACTAAGTACTGTTTGATTTGTTTCTAACTTCAGAATATCTGCCTAAGTAATTCATCCAGAAATCATCAGGGTCTACTTATTAGTTTCCTCTCAAGTGTTTGACAGTGCACAGAGGCCAACTAGTTTGCAGTGACAAGCACTGCCCCCCCAGAGTATACAAACCAGACACACCTGACATTGCTTTATATTCTCACTCCATCTGTCTAATCAATAAAAATATTATCTGTTGCCACGAGTATAAATTTTCCCACTATCTCTGTTACCAGCTTGGTAGCTATAGACATCCTCAGACAATGCAGAAATGGCCTCATGTTTAATAACAACCAGCTAATTCTCAAACAAACTTATATGGTATGTGAGAGGTGTATTTACACAATGTCACTGGAGGTAAATCCTCACATAAAAGTACTCCTAATGTCAATAAGGTTGTCGGTAGTACACACGCTGCAACCATCACACACAATTTAAAAGAAACACATATACTGAGGCACTTAAATGTAACTTTCCTAAACCACAAACACCTCCTAGATCAAGTAAACATAACAAATGCCCTTACCAGCTGTGAATGCATTCTTTCAAAACAACACAAACGTCAACACATGTAGCCACATCTCAAGGATCCTCAACTTCTAAGCCCATAAGGCAAGCCACCACACAATTCAACATTCTGGTCAGGAGACTCCATTATGGGACATACTGATGCCTCTCTCACCAGGCTAATTAAGGAGAAAGTCACAGTCAGTTGCTTATCAGGGACCAGGATCCACCACATTACGCATGCATTCAGGTCATTGGACCACAAGTACCAGTATGACTCAGACATAGTCCATGTGGGTGTAAATGATATGAGATGTACCACCCTAGACTATATGAAGAGAGAAATCATGGATCTCTCAGAATATGTGTCGCAGGCTGGCATGAACTTAGCACTGAGCAGCATTTTACCTTCTCCAAAGATGATGCTGCAATATGAACTAAAGATGACTGACTTTAATAATTGGCTTAGTTTCTGGTATCATTCTAAGGGGGTGCAATATTTGTCATCATGGAAGGTGATCATCAGACATCAACAGAGAATAGACATTGATGCTTTTCCAGGGATGGTCTGCAGCTCTCCCCTCTAGGCTTTTGAAATTTAGCTAAAACATTGTTACTCCACAGTGCCTTTTTTAGGCAATGACAAACTGAACATACTTCCAACACAACAAATCAAAACCAAAAAAAATGTAAAGGCATTCTGCTCAATGCTATGAGTCTAAACAAAGCCTCCACTTCCTAGAAGTTCTGTTCACCCTAGAGAATGCTGACATCTGTGCAGTCACTGAGACACGGTTTAAAGCCACAGTGTGCACACCAACAGCGTAAGGTTATAATGCCTTCCACACATTTAGACAGCTACTACAGAGACAGGGACTAAAGGTAGATGCGTCTCCATTACCATCAAAAATAAATATACCTCAAGGCTGGTCAAACAGGACAATGCACTTGAGCTGTTCCATGTTCAAATCACCATAGGCAAAACTCCTATTTCCTTGCAAGCTATAGGTTCCCCTCTATGATCCAGGAAACCCATACCATGTATTTAAACTTACTGAAAACAATCACCATCCAATTCAATATCATATTCATGGGTGACTTTAATTAGCCCACTATTAACTGGGAATACTATATGATACCAAAAGTATATGCACAGAGATTCCAGGATTTTGTAAACACAAACTCCCTGGATCAGATAGTCAATACACTAACCAGGAGTGCAACCATACTGGATCTGACCTCACTAATATGGGAGAGTGCCGCACACCCCCTAATGTAATGTCTT
The DNA here is from genome assembly GCF_019279795.1 of Protopterus annectens. Taxonomy (NCBI): domain Eukaryota; kingdom Metazoa; phylum Chordata; order Ceratodontiformes; family Protopteridae; genus Protopterus; species Protopterus annectens. The sequence continues at coordinate 676,764,521 of NC_056734.1, read as the reverse complement.
GTCTGGGAAAGGTCAGACCACAAAATGGTCTCCTTTGAAGTAAAAATAAAACCTGGAACCCCAGCTAACCCTGGAATATTCAGGAACCACTCTAAGGACAACTTCATGCCATTACATGATAAACTGGCAACATTTAAAGCCACCATATACCCTGAGAACACTGCTGCCTATGCACAACTGTTCACTGAAACCCTATACAACCATGTTAATAGCTGCATTGAGTCAGCTGTACCTGCCAGAAAGAAGTACAGAACTAACTCAAAAAACAAGATCATCAATAGACTGTATAACATAAGGAAGAAAATCATGGCAAAAATTAGGAGGTGCAGCACCCAGCAGGATAAAACATCACAAATAAAGTCTACCAAAGCCAAATTTGATATAAATTTAGCTTCCCAGACCAAAGAGAATCACAAGACATTCTTTAGCTATGTACGCAACCTTAAAGGCAATACACAATTGTGTGCAGAACTCATTGTTAATGGAACTACCTATATTGAACCAGAAGATATAGCAAACCTAATGGCCAACAAATTCAGCTCTGACTTTAACCCTCTCTCCCCCTCAACTTTCCCCTCAGGAAATGCCATCAAATATAACTGCCCCCTGCTATCACTAGGAAAGAGATCTTTAATGCTCTCTCTAAGGTCAAGAACGCAGCATCACTGGGCCCAGAGAATATCCCAGGATGCCTTCTAAATAGCATGAAATATGACCTATCCAGTCCTCTGGTATTGTTGTTTAACTGTAGCCTCCAAATAGGCTTCATGCCTCATGAATAGGGAACAGCAACACTCATCTTTGTGCAGAGGGCACAAAGGTGAGCCATCTACAGACCCTGAAAACTACAAACCCATAAGTCTCACTAGTCTCATATGCAAATCAAAGGAAAGAATCATCATGGAAATGATCAGTAATGACATAGTAAACCTCCAGGCACTTGACACAAAACCCAATTTGGTTTCATCAAGGGCAGGTCATACCTACTCAACCTGGTGGACTTCTTTGAGAAAGTCACCAAAGCAATGGATAAGGGTAAAATGGTTCACACTGCCTACCTTGACCTGACCAAGGCATTTGACACAATACCCCACTTGGGCATTGTTGACAAACTCCAGAGGTTAGGTACAAAGCATTATGTCACCTGGTGGATAGGGCTCACAGACAGGACCCAGGAAGTTAGAATTGGGGGGTCCACCTCTACAAAGAGGCCGGTCACAAGCAGAGTCCCTCAGGGTTCGACCCAGCTCCTTTTTGGCATTTACTTCTCTGAAGTCAAGGCCAATGTCAATAGCCTCTGGCTGACTAAGTTTGCAGATATTTGCAAATTAGGGCACTGTCATTGAATCCCACCCTGACGTAAATGTTCTCTTGGAAGGGCTGATACAGGCAAACAGCTGGTGTCAGAGCCATGAACTAAAAGTAAATGCCAAGAAATGCATGATAGCATATTTTGGGAAGTCATCCATCCTGGTAACTATCATATTGACAACACACCTCTAACAGCTGACCATTTGACTCAGTAGTCAGGGACTTTGGGACACACATAGACAGTAATCTAGCCTTTGACTATTATCACTAAGATTCAATAAACTCCATGCAGGAATAATGTCATTCCTGCACGGAGTGAATGGTCTCTGTCTCCACATAGCCTTAACAGCAGTGTGCCTTACATATTCATGAAGGTGTGTTCCTGATAACGGCTAAGTGGACACAAACACTGCTAAGTGCAGGGGGCATGCTTTAGTAGTGCTCACACATCCAACACACCCCCTGCACTTTCTAAGTACTTTCAGTGTCGGCAGACACTGAAAGCAGGTATTTAGATAGGAAGCAATGCAGGGGGTATGTGCCAGGTACTGTCACACACCCTCTGCATTGTCAAAGTGCCGTACAGCACTTTCTAACTGTTGTCAGTGTCAGCAGACACTGAAAGCAGCTATTTAAATTGAAAGCAATGCAGGGGGTGTGTGACAGGCATTGTCAAAGTGTTGTACTGTTGGACAAAGCCTAAAACTATGGGGGGCATACCTCTCAACCTCTTAGAGCAAACCACTGGACAAAGCATTAAATGCTGGGTGGGGGGAAATAGGGACAGCTTGCAAATATTGCCTTACAAACAAAGAAAATTGATAGAGGAACAAGGTCAATAATTAAAGTGCTTTTATTAAACTTTTTTTTCTGTTCCAAGTAAAGTTTAAGAGTAGCTGAGCAGGTTTATGTGCTATGGCCCTCTGCTCAGCATTGCTTAAACATCTCATAGGATACAAAAGTATAGCTTAGATCTTTAACAGTGAGATAGCATCATGGTTAGACTCCCAGCTTTGCATGCAGCAGTTCACAGTTTGAGTACCAAAACAGGACTTTTAGTTTTACATGGGAAAGCATTGTTAAAAGTTTTTATTTATTTCAAATTATGTAGTAATTGATATTTGTTAACCAGGGTAGTGTAGCTGATGCAAAATGTAAGTGTGAGTGCATATAACATATGAAATCACCCATGTATACACAAGTGTCCCATACAGTATAGTCACACCCCAAGGTAATGTAATGAGAGGGATGTCAGGTAAAGTAAATCATATACACTTAATAATATGTCAGTAATGATTGTCATAATTCTGATATTTTTTCAATGAAAAGTGAGCAATGGTTAGCAGTGGTCAGCTCTGCTTAGCCGATTTAAGCATTGCTTAGATGTAAATACTAAGCAGCAGTCAGCTCAGCTAAGCGGATCCGTGCACTGTCGAGCAGTGCTCAGCATTTAGCCCTTTAAACACTGCTAAAATCAGCTTAGTGGGTTTGCACACTGCTTAGCTGAGCTCAGCATTTTCAAAATGGTCAAATGGTGGCAAAGGGCATGAATATGGCCTTATTTAAATGGCACAGGCAGGAACACAGCCATAACCTGTTGTAGTCTGATATCTGCAGGAACCATGTCAGGCATTCAAGAGAGCTCACATTTTTGGGTGCAGCGCTGGGGCATGTTGGAGTCCAAGGTCATGGCAAACCATGACAACAGATTGCTGCAGGACCAGTATGAGAGCTCACAGTATAAAGTGGAGGCCTGGGACTGTCTGGCAGATGACCTCACCAGTGCCACTGGTATCCCCCAAACTGGTAAGCAGGTATGGCATCACTATGCTGACCTAAAGTGTAGGAAGGGGGGATTCTTGGCCCAATGGATTCAAGATGCTCAGGACAACCATGCTCCAGCAGTTTGTAAATATCTCAGATATAGCTGTACTAAATTCTAGCCTGAGTATGTGATAGACAGGTATGCATTATATTTCCCCCCCTACAGCTGCAGTGGAGAGGGCTAGCAATGTTGAGGCCCATGCTGACAGACTGACAAGGCTGCACCGAGAGGCTGGTGAATAGAGATCTACCTTGCAGTATATAGTGAAATAACTAAGAAGGAGTAAATTGTTTACTGCCAGTAGGTGTAGTATTTACTGTGTCTAACGATTAAATAAAAGTTTGCCAGACTAATATTGATCTACAGGATATGCAGTAGTAGAGCACTGTGCCATATAAGGATAAGAAAGACCTAAACCACCAACTGTCATGTTTACTCTGGTATGTTGTTGTAGAAATAGAATGTGTACAGGTTCTTCACAGCAAATATGGCTTTGACAGCATGAATTAACCAAGGTTGTTCTGAGAACCAGCTATTATGCAAAACAGTAGATTGTGGAGCTGTAAAACAAGATATGAATGAAATATGAAATATGTTATGCACTAAGATTTGTTCCCTGAATAGTATTGTTCAATGTATTATAGTGTGTCCCCTGCTGTATTGCTTTGTGTTAACCTTTGCTTTCCAGATTGTATTATTTCAAAGGATTAATACACAGTACACTAATTATGTGGCATGCATGAATCTCAGGATTACAAGGCCACACTGTCTAACCCACAAAGTATTAGGCAGAAAATAGTCAAACACAAGACAACAGTTTCCCAGTAGCTCATTGTGATGAGAAATAGCCTTGTTGTTCATTTTAGCACACCCAGACATGGTTCGAATCCAGGGTGTGGTACTGAGATGTCTGTATATTTACACTCAAGAAATCTTAAATATTTGTAGAAATGGTCAGATAGTGGTAACAGATATTTTCTCCACAGGTCTTCAGGTAAAGAAATGTATGAAGGGTATACCAATACACCATTTACAAGTGTCCCACTGTTCAGCCCCATGCCTGCAAATGACTGCAGGATATGTACATACACCATGCCCTCTTCCTGATACATGTCTCTTAAGTGTCACACTGCCACAGCTAGTGGTCACTGCTGCCAATCACCTTGGACACAGATAGGAATCTAAATGAAGTATGCTAGTAGCAGACTCACACATAATCAGTGCAGGGTACCCTTTCTTTGTCAAGTATGTAACTCTGACATGTACAAGCCCCCTCCAGTAATGCAGCCATAGTTCTCCCAGTCTGCTTTATATCATTAGAGGTTAACAATCTAACAGGTATGTATGTGCCACAGAAGCTATGAGCCATAGGTAGATGTAAAGTGAGGGTAGACCTGTAGAATACCGAGCAGTACTGTTGTAAAAAATAAAAGCCTATACAGTTGTTAATGGACTTTTTCTCTCTCCCCCACCCATTATCTGCATCAATAATTATTATTTATATACTATGGGTATGTTGTTCTCAAAACCTATTGTTGAGACATGTGCTCTATGATCGTTCATATATTTCAATGGTTGCATATTAGCATACCTTGTTCAAATACCATTATTAGTGGCCTGTTCCCATATTTGGGAAACCACAACACCATAGCACGTTTGGGAAGGCAGAGCCTGGTAGATCCACCTGTCCCACCCCATATGGCCATGGCACTGCACCCCAGCACATCTGGGACCCAACCTGAAACATCCTCCTTTGCTGGTCCTGCACCACCTTTGGGTGGAACCACCTCAGGGGATGGGGCCTGGCCTGCCCTGAGCATGGGGATGGAGAGGAGCCTGTCACCCATTGCACGTTCTGGGGTATGGTGCATAGCATCATCCGCTCTGAGTTGGATGGACAGCTGCACCAGATGGACGGCCATCTGGCACACCTGGAGGGGCAGGCTGCTACTGTTGTCCAGCCCCCAGCATAGCCACCTTCAGGTTCTTGAAGGTGCAGTGGTGACTGCCCATGGGTGGGGACCTTAATCCCACTGTATCCATTTGGGGGCTCATGGGCCTCTGATTCCCAACCACCCTGCCCATCCAAGGTGTTTATCCCCCTCGTGTCATATATACTGCCTCTGTATACTGTCTTGTGTGTCTTGTCTGTCTGCAAATACAACCTATCCTACTCAACCTAGCTCCCCAAACATACCTACAGCCCTTCTTCAACATCCCACTCTCACCTTAAAAAAAAAAGGACATCTGTCCTGCAAAAAATATCATTGCCCCCATACATAACTCTACATTTCACCACCATGTCCAGTGACATAAATCACTCTACAACCAAATTACTCTACAGATGTATGTTGCCAGCACCCCTCCCTGTAGGGTGTGAGGCTGTAAATTCCACATTTTCCACATTAGTCACAGCTGTTGCTGCAGAAGAAATGTAGAGCTATGGTGCTTTCCTACACCTATCCTGCATATCCCTAGCTGCTTTTCCTAATGTTTTACTCCCTGCTTGACCAATTGCACCACTTTCCTATCACCCTTTTTTCTTTTCTTTATTTAAAATTATCACAGGTGTAAGTGGGAATAAGCACCGCTAAGCAAAGCTAAGAGGACTTAACAGTCGGTTAACATCGCTTAGCTTCATGCAAAACCATGCAAACCGGCTTACAACTGCTTAAAAGTGCTTTAATCACTCTGTCTCCATCAGCCCTTGTTCTGTCCAGCAACAAAATAATCAGCCCTGTCAAGTCTCAGTCCCAGGACCTTGTGCACAGCAATCACAGCAATTTACCACTACACCATTGGAGCTGTGGGCATTTGGGCATGTGGGCAACCTTATCACCCTACTAGGCCCTTAAGATCAAGCAACAAAAATCAACTCACTGTTAACAAACCGAAAAACTAAGCAGAAGAAGCCATATTTTCATGTACCATATCTAAACTTTGGAACAATCTTCCACCCTCTATAACTACTCTACCTTCCAGCAGTCTTTTCAAGACTGCGCTCAAATTCCACTTAAATTTGTACTGGCTTTGTCCTTGTTCTAATCCAGACTAACACCCCACCCCCTTACCCCCCCCCACCTAGACTCTTAACCCAACTATACTACCGCCACTACTAACCACAGTCAAAAATAGCTAGTTATCTTTACATACTCTAGCATCTTGTCTGACAACATTGTTACTAATATTATAAATGAGAAGAAACTAACTTAACTTGCAACATTTACTGCATATACTGTTGATAATCAATATCTTGTTATTGTATTAAAGCCAACAACCTGTAATGTTGTTTACTATTGCTGCAACTTTGTATCTCTATTTATCATGTACATGATGTGGAGCTTTTCCACCCGGGCATCCACTGAAAAAGGACCTGCATCCAGTCAGAATGTCCCTGTAAACAAATGTAAATAAATAATAAATAAATAAATAAATTGTAATGCTTTACAAACATATCATGGATTATGGTTATTTATCATTAACAAAAAAATGTCATCACTAACAAGTTTTAAACCCAGGACCTATGGACTATAATCACAGCAATGTACCTCTACACCACCTGAACTGTGAGAATTTGTAATGCTTTTACAAACATATCATGCATTACAGTCATTTAACATAAGGGAAAAATACATATCCCTCACATGCCTTAAATCCAGGACACTGTGCACTTCAGTCACAGCAGCTACCACTACTCCACATGACCTGTTAGAATTGCAAATGTTTCAGTAAATATATTATGCAGAATGGTCATCCAACATTAGATGAAAACCTGCGGAATTAGTACTGTTATATATACACACACACACACACACACACACACATATATATATATATATATATATATATATATATATATATATATATATATATGAGGAGGAAGAGTATGAGGGCAGCACCAAGGATCAAATGGTGGAAATTGAAAAAGGGTAATTCAGGGATGAGTTAAGACAGGCACTGGGTGGCAGTGAAGTGTTACCAAATAGCTGGGTAATTACAGCAGAGCTAGTAAGGGCGATGGCTAGAAAGGTGCTTGGTATCACATCTGGACAGAGCAAGGATGACAAGGAGACATGGTGGTGGAATGAGGAAGTACAGGAGAGTATACAGAGAAAGAGGTTGACAAAGAAGAAGTGGGATTATCAGAGAAAGAAAGTAGACAGAAGTATAAGGAGATGAGGTGCATGGCAAAGAGAGAGGTGGTGAAGGCTAAGGATAAGGCATTGAAGAGTTGTATGAAAGGTTGGACACTAAGGAGGGAGAAAAGGATGGCTAGACAGAGGGACCGAGCTAGGAAAGATGTGTAGCAGGTAAAGGTGATAAAGGATAATGAGGGAAACATACTCACAAGTGAGGAGAGTGTGTTGAGGAGATGGAAAGAGTACTTTGAGGGGTTCATGTACGAAAAGAATGAGAGGGAGAGAAGGTTGGATGATGTGGGAAGAGTGAATCATGAAGTACAATGGATTAGCAAGGAGGAAGTAAGGGTAGCTATGAAGAGAATGAAGAATGGAAAGGCTGTTGGCCCAGATAACATACCTGTGGAAGCATGGAAGTGTTTAGGTGAAATGGCAGTGGAGTTTTTAACCTGATTGTTTAATGAAATCTTGGAAAGTGAGAGGATGCCTGAGGAATGGAGAAAAAGTGTTTTGGTACCGATTGTTAAGAATAAGGGTGATGTGCAGAGCTGTAGTAACTACAGAGGGATTAAATTGATCAGTCCAGCATGAAGTTATGTGAAAGAGTAGTGGAAGCAAGGTTAAGAAGGGACGTGATGATTAGTGATCAACAGTATGGTTTCATGCCTGGAAAGAGCACTACAGATGTGATCTTTGCTCTGAGAGTGTTGATGGAGAAGTACAGAGAATGTCAGAAGGAGTTGCATTGTGTTTTTGGAGACTTAGAGAAAGCATATGACAGGGTGCCTAGAGAGGCATTGTGGTATTGTATGAGGAAGTCAGGAGTGTCAGAAAAGTATGTAAGAGTGGTACAGGATATGTACGAGGGAAGTGTGACAGCGGTGAGGTCTGCAATGGGAGTGACGGATGCATTTAAGGTGGAGGTGGGGTTACATCAAGGATCAGCTCTGAGCCCTTTCTTATTTGCAATGGTGATGGACAGGTTGACAGACGAGATCAGACAGGAGTCCCCGTGGGCTATGATGTTTGCAGATGACATTGTGATTTGTAGTGAGAGTAGGAAACAGGTGGAGGAGACCCTAGAGAGATGGAGATATGCTCTAGAGAGAAGAGGAATGAAGGTCAGCAGGACTAAGACAGAATATATGTGTGTGAATGAAAGGGAGGATAGAGGAATGGTGAGGATGCAAGGAGTAGAGGTGGCGAAGGTGGATGACTTTAAATACTTGGGGTCAATAGTTCAGAGTAACGGTGAGTGTGGAAGAGAGGTGAAGAAGAGAGTACAGGCAGGATGGAGTGGGTGGAGAAGAGTGTCAGGAGTGATTTGTGACAGACGAGTACCTGTAAGAGTGAAAGGGAAGGTCTACAAGAGGGTAGTGAGTGAGACCAGCTATGTTATATGGGTTGGAGACAGTGGCATTGACAAAAAGGCAGGAGGCTGAGCTGGATGTGGCAGAATTAAAGATGTTAAGATTTGCACTGGGTGTGATGAGGGTGGACAGGATTAGGAATAAGTATATTAGAGGGTCAGCCCAGGTTGGAAGGTTTGGAGACAAAGCCAGAAAGGCATGATTACATTGGTTTGGACATGTGCTGAGGAGGGATGCTGAGTATATTGGGAAAAAGATGCTAAGGATGAAGCTACCAGGTAACAGGAAAAAAGGAAGGCCTAAGATAAGGTTTATGGATGTGGTGAGAGAGGACATGCAGGTGGTTGGTGTGACAGAGCAAGATGCAGAGGACAGGAAGAAATGGAAACAGGTGATCTGCTGTGGCGACCCCTAACGGGAACAGCCGAAAGAAGATATATATATATATATATATATATATATATATATATATATATATATATATATACATATATATATATATATATATATATATATATATATATATATATATATATATATATATATATATATATATATATATATATATATATATATATATACATATACATATTCCTCTCTCTCTCTCTCTCTCTCTCTCTATATATATATATATATATATATATATATATATATATATATATATATATATTTATAAATATACTCAACCTCTTAATGCAAGACATCTGAAAAAAGCCTGACAAAGTGTGGGGGGGGGGGATAAAGGGCAAACAACAGTGACATATTTTAAATATGGTTGTTATAAGCGTAGAAGTTTACTGGAGTATCATAGTTTGTTTTAACATACATTTTCTGATAGATTTCAGGTCTGAAACACAAATGATTGTCATCATTTACTGATGTTAATGCTCACATCATCCCAGTGATTTGTCAAGAGCCCACAACTGTTATGGGGAACAGACCAAAAATATGAGACACCCATCTGGACGGTGCATAGAAATCTAGACAGTGGAGAGGTATGACTACAGTAATGTAACAGAAGGAAAAAAAAACAGAGCTGCTAACCATGTCACCCAGCACCTTCTGAACTACGGTCAGACCAACACAAAACTACCCCAAATCAGCTCTGGGGAATGACTCATGCATTTGCAAATATATCATGCACTGCAAGGATGTAACTGTAGGGAAAAGCAGACATTGATGAGAAATTCTCCACCCACAACCATTTGCACCACAGTCACAGCAACATACCAGTACCCCAACTGAACTCTACAGTATAACAACTGTTTGAACAAACATATCCTGATTGCCAGTCACACACTACACTGACATATATAAGCAATATACAAGCATATGCAAGCGTACCTTGTCCTGGAGGATGCTGACATTTGTGCAGCCACTGAAACCTGGTTTGCAGCTGTAGAGAGCACACTAGCCTTGCCAGGTTACTCATCCTACCATACTTTTATACCCCACATGGAGGGCTGCAAAGCCAAAGGAGGTGGTGTTTTAAACATTATCCTACAAATACACACCTCTAGGATGGCCAAACAGTATGACGCATGAGAGACATCCCAAGGGCAGTTAAGTGTTGACAAAACACCTATTCAAATCATAGCTAGCTACAGACCTCCAACCGTGACTCTGGACATCCACTACACCTATCTGGACTTGCTTAAATCTACCAAGATTCAACCCTCTGCCATGTTCCTTGGTGACTTTAACTGTCAAACCATAATGTGCATGACCTATTCTACCTGAACATGAATGCACAAAGATTCCTTGGCTGTGTCAATGCCAATGCATTAGATCAGCTGGTCAACACATACAGCCAAACTGTAGGCTAAGCTCTCTCAACCCAAGACTGGATCAGACAGTCAAGAGGAGAAGGGAGATACTTGCATCACACCACCAGTCTCACATAGACCCATTAAACCAGCACTGGCAAAAAACACACATAAATACATGAAAACATACTCGGAGGCTCTAAATAAAAATCTGCAAAACCAACAGAGACCTCCAAAGCAAACAACCAAGCAACCTCCACCCCCCCAACACAAATCATGAAACACATACTTCACAAAACTAGTATGCCATGCAATCACAGCCCTTAAGGCAAAATAACATACCCAACATACTAGTAATAGGTGACTCTGTAGTCAGGCACACTAACATCCTACTCACTAGGCTAAATAAGGAGAAGGTTACTGTTAGCTGCCTGTCGGGTGCCAGGATCCACCACATAACACAAGCACTCAGGTCACTCCAAAACAAGTACAACTATGACTCTGTCATTGTCCATGTTGGTGTGAATGACCTGAGCCATACCTCCTTGGACTACATGAAGAGAGACATGGAAGAGCTCTCTGATCACGTTGCCCAGGCGGGTATGACCCTCACCCTGAGTAGCATCCTGCCCTCACCAAGAATGATACCACGGTATAAAGAAAAATTCTCGATTTCAACAATTGGCTAAGTTTCTGGTGTCATTCAAAGAGGATCCAGTGTCTGTCCACCTGGGATGACATGCTCGACAAGCCACAGTGCTTCGCTAGAGACAGCTTGCACCTGTCACCCTTAGGCTTTCGAATACTGGCCAAGGGTCTTGCCAGCCCCATAGTGCCTTTCTTAGGTAAGGCTCAAAAGACAAACCCATCGTTGGAAGTAGTGCAAGTAACAAAAAACTGAGGGTAGTGCTAGTCAATTCCAGAAGTCTAAACCTCAAAATGCATGCACTTGAGGCACTCCTCAATATGGAGAAAATCGATATATGTGCAGTAACAGAAACCTGGTTTAAAGATCCAGAGAGCACCTCAGCACTACCAGGCTACAACTCATACCATACATTTCAGCCACAGAACCCAAACCGAAATACAAAAGGTGGGGGCGTATCCATATTCATCAAGGATACCCACGACTCCAGGTCCGTGGCACAGCACGATGCTTCAAAGATCATCCACGTGGAATTAGCAATGGGCAGAACTGCAATTCAAATTGTAGCTTGCTACAGATCACCCACCATGTCCCAGGACCCCCATTCCGCATTTCTGGAAACACTGGGAAGCATAAAGATCCTATCAAACACCCTAATATTGGGTGATTTCAATTACCCAAACATTAACTGGGAGAACTACACAAGTACTAACTCCCTTGTCCATCATTTCCTAGAATTTATAAACTCAAATGCCCTGGTTCAACTGGTCAACACTCCCACCAGAGGTGACAACATATTGGACCTGGTCATCACCAACATGGGCGACTGGTGTTCCACACTGGAGGTCAACCCTTCGCTGGTTATAGCTAACCATAAACAAATCACTTTGGATATTCACATTCCATCCCCACCCTGAACAAGGAAACCACTGTGAAAAACTTTTCAAAAGCAAACTTCACATTACTTAAGACCGAGGTGAAAAGTTTCAAAGCCCCCATGCTGAAGGATAATGCTGTCCAAGCTGCAAAATCTTTTACTAATGCATTCTACGGGCACCTACAAGAATGCATGGATCATGCCATCCCAAGCAAAACCAAGACTCACTCCTCCAAGAAAAGGAAACCAGTCTGGTGGAATCCTGCCATAAACAAGCTATACAATAGAAGGAGGAAACTAGTACAGAAAAAAGTAAAATCCCAAGAAGGGAAGACATCCCTGATCAGTATCAGCAAGAAACTACGATCCCTCATAAAATCATCCAAGGTGAGCTTTGAAAGAAAAATTGCCAAGGACTGCAAAGATAACCACAAGGCATTCTTTAGCTATGTCAAGAATCTAAGTGGCAATGCTCAGATCTGCTCGGAGTTAGTGCAGAATGGCACAAAATACACTGTTCCGACCGATATCTGAAACATACTGGAAGACAGGTTCAGTGCAAACTTCACCCCCTCTCACCCCCAAAAGAGCCCATAACCATACCAGAAGAATGTAGAGTCCCTGAAATCGCAGACACTCAGGTTACAACAGCCCTCTCCAAAGCCAAAAGCACAGCATCAATGGGACTGAACGGTGCCTCAGGCTGTGTCCTACAGGAGCTCAAAGACAAACTAACCCCTCACCTAAACACACTGTTCAAACTCAGCTTCTCTACAGGCTATGTACCCATAGAGTGGCACACAGCAATGGTTATTCCACTCCACAAAGGTGGAACCACAACAGACTCTGGAAACTATCAGCCTATAAGCCTGACTAGCTTGGTCTGCAAGGCTATGGAGCGCATCATCATGGAACTCATTAACAGAGACATTGGGAACCTCCAAACACTGGAACCTACCCATTTCAGCTTTGCTAAGGGCAGATCATGCCTCCTAAACCTGGTGGATTTCTTTGAGACAGTTACCAAGGCTATAGATGAGGGAAAGGTGGTACACACAGCATACCTTGACCTTGCTAAGGCCTTCAACACCATTCCCCATTCTGGTATTATAGACAAGCTCACCAGCCTGAACATAAACCCCTATGTCACAATATGGGTTGCCAACTGGCTCATGGACAGAACCCACATGGTGAGAGTTGCGGGAACTAGGTCCAACTCTAAACTGGTTACAAGTGGTGTTCCCCAGGGCTCAGTCCTAGGATCCTTCCTGTTTGGCATATACTTCTCAGAGGTACAGACAAGCACAGGAGGACTATGGCTGACCAAGTTCACAGACGACTGCAAACTAGGGGCTATAATTGACTCTCCAGCTGACACAGACCTCCTCCAAAAGGGTCTCACTGAGACGGATACCTGGTGTCAAAATTATGGCCTTAAGCTAAATGCCAAAAAGTGCATAGTTATCCCCTTTGTAAAAAACAAAGTACCCACAAACTACCACATAGGTGGTAGTCCCCTAAATACAGAAGACGTAATAAGTAATCTGGGGACCCAGGTAGATAGTAATCTCACCTTTGATAATCACATTGCCAAAGTGGTTAGAAAATCCTTCTACGTGGCCCACCTAATCACAAAAGGGTTTGCATCCAGATCAAAAGAGGTCATTGTGCCCCTCTACTCATCACTCATCAGACCCATCATAGAGTACAATGCCCAATTTGGGATGTACCTTACAAGACACCTGCAACAGCTGGAAAGACTACAGAAGTACCTCACCAAGAGGATCACTGGCATCAAACAGATGCCCTATGCAGCTCGACTGAAGAAACTCCAGCTGTACTCGGTTGCATACCACCTACTCAGAGGTGATCTCTGCCTAACATACAAGGCAATGTCCAACCCAGAATTGATGGACATGCTCCACCTAAAGAAAACCTTATCCCCTCAAGTCACATGCTCTAGGGATCTAATTCTCACCACAACAATAAATAAGATGTGTTGGAGGGATAGATTTCTGTCCCAGAGACTTCCCAAGCTTTGGAACAAGATTCCAATCTACATTAGCAGAGCTCCTTGCTAACACTCTTCAAAAGAAACCTTGATGAGTGGATGGGAGACAGAATGTTTACCCCGGGGATCACTTCAGTGTATCTGCTGGACAGAGGCACAGGGATCTAATCTAAGGGGGTGGCAAAAGTCAATGCATTCTGGCTTGGTTTATAAATGCCTTCAGGCAGATAGCCTAGTACCTACCTATGAACCTATGAACACCCCTATGACATGTGGAAATATCCTGTACCTGATCCTAACCAACATGAGTAGCCACTGTAGTACTCCTTCTGTGTCATCTTCCTTGGTAAGATCTGACCAAATAGCCATCACGTTTGAGGTCACCATCTCCCCTGCCCCCCCTTGTCAGGGTCAAACAAAAAACACTTTCCAAAACTGACTATAAATCTCCTCAGAACAGGTATAAGTAGCTTTACAGCCACCATCCCATCAGTTGGAACTAGCAGTAGTGTCCAAGCCTACACCACAATACTATAAAAGCACCTACATAGCTGTATGGACTCAGCAATACCTGACAGGACAAAATTATCTCCCTCAAGGTAGGGTAAACCTATGTGGTGGACAGCAGCAATACACAAGTTCCATAATAGGTGGAAATATTGCTGGACAGGGCTAAGAAGGAGCAGGTGACAAATTGGAAGCAATGTCATCTTTGTCTGAACAAACAAATAAGGTCACAGGTGAATTATCCTAAGGCTAACTTTGAGTGCAAATTGGACACATCCACCAAGGCCAGTCACAAGGCCTTCCTCACATATGTCTGCAATCCCAGAGGCAACACCCAAATCTGCTCTGTAGTGGTGGTCAATAACACCACATACACATATGGGATAGATACAGCCAACCTTAAGTGTAAACATCACCCCCTATCCCCCATCAGTACACATGGACATGCACAGCACCTGCCCCCCATCATCAGAAAGCAGGTCCATAATATCCTCTTAAAGGCAACAAACTGAAGTCTCCATAGGCCTGAGAGCATCCCTGGCTGCATCCTACATGAACTCAGGCATGAGCTCTCATCTCCATTGCACACTGTAGTCAACCAAAGCCTGAGCACCAGTGTCTTCTCATCTGTACATAGAACAGCCACTGTCATCCCTCTACACAAAGGTGGAGCAGTCCACTGACCCAGCCAATCATATAACATCAGCCTAACTAGCTTGATCTTCAAGGGCTTAGAAGGCATTATCAAGGACCTTATAAACAGGGACATTGGCAACCTCCAAATGCTTGATCCCACACAGTGTGCTATTGTCAAAGGGAGATCAGGCCTGTTATATCTGGTCAACTTCTTTGAAGCGGTCAACAATCACAAGGATGAGGGGGAAACAGTGCACACTGCCTACCTTCGACTAGCCCAAACCACTGACAATAATCTCCAGGTGGCCATGATATCTAAGCCTACCCAGCTAGGCATCAACCTGTATGTTACCAGATGGGCAGCTAATTGGCTCATTGATAGTACCCACTCGGTCAAAGTAGTGGAATCCACCTCTAGCAATAGACTCTTACAGAGTGGTGTACCTCAAGGATCAGTCTGGGGGCCTCTACTGTTTGAGATATACATTTCTGAGGTACAAAACAAAACCAGTGGTCTGTGGCTGACCAGGTTTACAGATAATTGCAAGCTGGCCACTGTCTTACATTCCCCTACTGATGACAGCATCCTCCGAGAGGCCCTTACACAAATTAATGATTGGTGCCAGAAGCATTGACTCAAACTGAATGTGAGGAGATGCATCATTTTCCCTGTTGCGGCAGATGTCATCCACACTAATTATGACAGTAATAACAATGTACTGAGCATGCAGTAAGGTATGAGGCAACTTGTGTACCAAGGTTGATAGCAACCTGACAGTTTCCCACCTCATTGGCACCATTGCATGGAAGGATTTCTACATGGCCCATCTCATAAATATGGGTATGTCATCCAGGAACCAGGAGGCCACAACATCCCTGTACTCTACCCTTATCAGATGCATTACTGAGTACAGTGGCTCCTTTGGCATGTACCTTGCCAAGCAAATTCAGCAGTTGCAGAGACCACAGACGTTCCTGACCAGGCAAATCCAGGGTCTGCAACACATATCCTACATAGATAGGCTGAAAGCCCTGTCCCTCTACTTACTCTCATACAAACTGATCATGAGTGACCTGTGTCTGGCATACAAGGCCATTTCCAAACCAGCCTTGATGGCATTTCTGCAGATCCGTAAGACAAACCCCACTCACGTAACCTGCACACAAGGCCCTCACCTGGTCTGTGACATGAATAGTACTTGTTGGCAGGACAATTTAGTGTCCCACACAATACACTGTCTGTAAAATACACTCCCTCCCCATGTTTAGCAGAGTACCTCTATAGCCCTCTTGAAAAAGCTGGACAACTACATGGGAAATGGAAAAGACACCCCTGGGATCCTGTGTGTGTCCCAGCTGGACAGGGGAAACAGGTGCTGACTTTGAAGGGATATGGGCAAAAGTTTGGGCTAGGTTTATGAGGGAATCCAGGCCAAGAGCCTAGTATCATCTTATGAACTTATGCACCTAGTACTTAACATGTTTCCTGTATGTATTGCAGACTTTTCTGCAATGTTGTCTGAAATTAATCCGTGTGAGTCTGAACTGTGCAAGTACTGCATTGACAGAGTATTCTCTTGTTCCTTCATTAGTTCTTATCACGTATCGTTAAACCTTGTCATCACGTCTGGTCTGTATAGCAGTAAGTCAGCTCTTACTGTACTTGCATATGCACTTTGTGACACTGTATAGCTCACACCAGTAGCCTTGGTCTTGGTCACACCATTCTGCTAATAGGTCCATCACACAGTAGGATTTGTCACCCTTTGTTGAGGGCCTTACAGTAGCTGTTATAGAGCTGGATTGTGGCAGTCAGAACTACCATAATGTTTTGCTTGAAGGGCCCATAGGTAGCAAAGCTGTGCCAGACTTTAGCAGGAGTGTGTGTGTGTGTGTGTGTGTGTGTGTGTGTGTGTGTGTGTGTGTGTGTGTGTGTGTGTGTGTGTGTATCAGCAAACAGTATACTGCAGAGTATTAATTTTCATATGTTGTCTTCCCTTCCAGGTGAACATGGGGGTTGGTGTTTCTTCCCCTCACAACCTGATGTCATTGTCTTAGCAGACTCTGATGAGGATGGTGATCATAGTGAGGCATAGGTGGGGTTGTCAGAGGCTGAATCTGTGCCATTGATTGGTATCCCACTTTTACCCACAATGTCCCCACACACACAATCAGTATGTCCACACATACCCAGTTCCCAGCAGCCACAAGATAATGGACAGTTAGAGGGTGGTGGCATGGAACAGGCTAGTGTGGTAACTCTGGCAAGTGTGAGTGTAGACACTAGCCATAGCCAGAAAGCAGGTGAGGTCACACACAGGCAGATGGACAGGGGTGCTCTGCAGAGGGCTGCTGACCAACAAGCCCCTGTCACAAATGTCATAGCAGGTGTCACCAGATGCATGTTATGGTCCATCATGGAGGCACAGGTGCATACTGACCACAACACAAGACAGATGCTCAGGGTCATGAATGCAGTGCTTCCTGCCATGTGTGACATCCTCCATGGCATTTGTGATGCCATACGTGATTTTGCCGATGTCGTGGATAAACAGTGGGGTGAGACATTGTCACTGCTTGACTGTGCACTGTCTGGGTTTATGTATGTGGTGGGAGTAGGGCATCAGCCACATGGACGCTTGGTCAGCAACAAGATCAGCTGAGAGTCCACTTGGCCATGCACATTCACACTCCCATACTGGCAGTTCTACCAAACTACTGAAGGGAGGGTGCAGTCCACACCACAACGGAACAGGCCATGGGCACATGGTCCTGGCCAGTCCCATCAGGGATGCAGATCCAGCAGACAGCAGTCACCATCGGGAAGTAGTACTACATCTGGCCTTGGACCTGGTGGTGACAGTGAGACTCCTGGCAGAACCAGTTCCCATGTCCTTGGTGAGAGATGGTGAATGTACATCCTTCCATGTATTATCCATGGCTGTCCAATATAGCTCTGTGTAGGGCATCCACATGGCTTGATTGTGTGCATACAAACACTCACACATCTCTCTCACAGGCCAGTCACCACCAGACATCCACAGCTCCTCTGTACGGCCCACTTGAATACCACCCCTCCAGACACACACACACACACACACACACACACACACACACACACACACACACACACACACACACACACACACACACACACACACACACACACACAAAATGTCAGCCATATGGCCCAGCCTAGGCCTCTGGCAATCCCACACCACACCATGTGCATGTGATGATACCTGTGCCAAATCCCTGTTATCCATATCATCGATGCAGAGTCAGGCTGATATGGGTCTGATGCAAAGGGTGAATATAGTACAGTGTAGTAATGTAATGCTGTGTAAGGTGCTGTTGGCTGGCAATAGTTATGGGTACACATCGAAGTGTATGTACCTTTTTAGCCATGATGCATTGCTGCTATTAGTAATGCTGACTGACTGTAGTGTCACGTACTGTATTCTGTTTGTGTTCCAGGTGTCTGTGTGTCTGCAGGCTGTGGGCCTGCTGACAGTAGCAATGATGAGTATGGCGGAGTGGAAACACAGTGCCCTTTTCATAGCCAAGGTACAGCTGTATGTGTACATGTTTACCAGATATGTTTACATGCAACAGTGTGTGAGGGACACTTGGCGTGGACAGTGTGACCTTGCATACATACCCCTTGACACAGTCAGCTAACCTTCATACATGTCACCTGGGTGTTCTGTATTACCACAGGCTTATACATACAGAGGAGGTTACTTGAGTACTGGCACTAGGTCCCTCACAAGCTTAGCCATTACTTTAACTGCACCAGATTCACCTATCAGCACCTGTTGCCCCTACCATTTCTGTCCCATCCACTCAACCTTGACACAGTTGTCGACGGTATGCATGGTTCTGTGTATGACAGGTTTGGGGTATGTATTCCTGACATAGGTCAGCCTGTGTGAGTCTAACCTGACAATCATCAGCAGGTGTGTCTGCTATCTCATATGCATGTCTGTCCTCTTGTGCTGGTAGTGCACACAGAGTCATAGTCCTGTACATGGGGCAGCTGTTGAAGGGCTGAGCACAGCCCCTATCTGCCCAGTCATACAAACAATAGTGTTAGATGCATTAAACAAATACCACAGAGTTCATGTAGTGTTGCAGTGTCTTCCACTACTATTAAACTGGGTGACAATTGCAAGGCCTGTTAAGATTGCCAATGGTGGGTTCAGGGGCCCTTAACATGGTACAGCCATCTGATGCACACACACACACACACACACACACACACACACACACACACACACACACACACACACACACACACACACACACACACACACACACACATATGCACACACATGCACACACACGCACACACACGCACACACACGCACACACACACACACACACACACACACACACACACACACACCTTCATGGATGGCGGGATAACCCATCAGAAATAGCGATTGGTCTCATCTCATCTCGTCTACTGCTCCTACAAACCTGGACATGTGATAGAGTGACAGACTTTGTATCAGCATGATGTGTCAGTCAGGTATGATGTCTGATGCTGGCATGTATGTCATATAGTAATTGTGACATATTTGGCAATGATATCACATGAATGATCATTGTTAGGGGACATAAACCCCATATAGGTTGCAAACATCTGAATATTCTATGTACATCTGTACAAATGGCTGGTATGGGCTGTATAGTCTAACATGGTGCATGAGAGGCAGATGTCATTAACAGGGTCTTTAAAGTAATGCCATTGGTAGGGGTCAAAAGGCCTTAAACATGGTATAGCCTACACACACAGCAGCCACAGGAAATATGCTTCACGCACTACTATAGTTGTTAGTATTGAGAGTAGAACCCCTACCTATCTAATTATTTGTACTATAGTATTAGGCAGTTATTGCGCATGCCACAGAGTTTAGAGGGCTGACAAGTGTATACAGGTACTTCTAAGGTGAATTACATCAGTAGGCCTTATAAAGTAGAGCAATGGGAAGTGTACTGGATGGTACATGCTTCAAAATGGTATAACCCACTCCCCCAGAGGATATGATTCTCAGCCAAGCACACAGGGGGTGTGATTTTCACACACATACACACACAGACACACACACACACACACACACACACACACACACACACACACACACACACACAAAGACACACACACAAACACACACACACACACACACACACACACACACACACACACACATTTGTTGGAAATGAGAGTAGAACCCCTGCCTATTTAGTTATTTGTAAGATACTAAGTAGTTACAACATGCCCCACAGAGCTTATAAGGCTGAGGGATGTCCAAAGGTACTTCTAAGGGTAATGACACCAGCAAGACTGCTAAAGTAGGGCGCTGGGAGGTATTGAGGGTGGGAAAGTTCTCAAAATACTTTATCCTACAAACACACTTGCAAACACTTTTACACACACATACACATACACACACACCCATTTGCCAGAACTGAGAGTAGAATCCCTGCATATCTAGTTATTCATATTACACTGTTGCATAGTTATTACAAGTGCCACACAACTTATAGGGCTGGGGGCTTTCCAAAGGTACATCTAAGGGCAATGACATCAGCAAGACTGCAAAAGTAGGGCACTGGGTGGGAAAGTCCTCAAAATACATTATCCTACAAATATGCAGACTTACAAACACTTTTAAACGTACACACACACACACACACACACACACACACACACACACACTTGCAGGAAATGAGAGTAGAACCCCTGCCTATCTAGATATTTGTACTGGATCTAAGACTTTTGATCAAAAGATCAAAAGTCCAAATCCAAAATTACAGAACACACTTTAAAGAATGCGCTTTCACCAAAAAAGCGCTTTCTTTAAAGTATGTAAAAAAAAAACATTAAACCTGCTGCTATGCAGGGGAGCAAGCCCCCCTGTGCCCTCCACAAACCCCTACTTTAATATTCTCACTCTGAGGTCGCACTACAGTGGGGAAAAGGGAATTTTCCCTTAAAGAACCGTAGTATGACCAGCACAACAAGCATACTTATCTGAAAGTGCTGCTTCGGTGAACAGCACTTTTGGTTAAGTATGGTTGGCGATTTATGCTTCATTGGAAAGTGCAGTCAGGGATCTGTACGGGTACCATTTTACCATACTGTTGCTTTGTTATTACACATGCCACAGAGCCTATAGGGCTGAGGGCTGTCCAAAGGTTCTTCTAAGGGGAATGACACCAGCAGGACTCTTGGAGTAGGGCACTGGGGGGTGTTGTGGGTGGGAAAGTCCTCAAAACACGTTATCCTATAAACACACACACATTTGCCAGGATGGAGATTAGAACCCCTACTTATCTAGTTATTTGTACTATAGTGCTATGCAGTTATCACATGCGCTACAAAGCTTATAAGTGTCCTAAGGTACCTCTAAGCTGACTGACATCAGCAGATCTTGTGAAGTAGGGCAATGGGAAGTGTACTGAGTCGAAATGGCCTCTTAATACTTAAACCTACACACACACACACATACACACACACACACACACACACACACACACACACACACACACACACACACACACACAAAGGCAGGTGATGTGATATTACAACCCCCACCTCAGTACTATTACACAATAGAGCTCACCTTCATGCTGGAACATGTGACTGGTTACAAGCGGTATGCCACTGTCTGCAGCAGGACATCACTCTATGCCATTCAGGGTATCCCTATGTATGATTCACTCTCTCTGTGTGTGTCTCCCTGTGTCTCTCTCTCTCTCTCTCTCTCTATCACTGTTTGTCTCTCTCTTCCCCACATCTATGTGTGTGTATGCTTGACATATTGCTATCTGTTGCCCATATATATGTCTGTGTATCACACACAACAGATGCAGATATATCACATATGGGCCACTTGCAGCTAGCTGAGGGTAATCTTGTCTGATGGGTGTGTGTAGAGACAGTTAAGGTGTACATAGCTGTCTGTATGCAAAGACATACTGTATATGTACAATACAGTTATATAGTCTGATTTGGGTTCTGATATGGGCTGCAATTCACTAAGTGTAGGAGCATGCCCAGTATGACCTTCTATAGTAAGAGTGGGACTCCATTCCAGAGATAGTTGTACTCCGGTCTGGGGTTTTGTGTGCTACAGCCATACCTCTCAAAAGTAAACAGGATGTTGCTAGAGTTACAGGGTTTGTTTTAGCAGAAATTTTCATATCTGACATCTGACACTGAAATGTATTGTGTCATTTCCTAGTAACAGACATCCTCAGATCATCACAGTGCTTTACCACAGAAATACAAGATGTATGATGCACAGAGCAATATTATGAGCCAGCCTATAGACATTCTTCCCAAGCTGGCCAGTTGAGAGGTGTGTCTATAGCGGATTGACTGATGAAGCTGTGTAAACAGTCCAGCAACTTGGTGATATACTGGCTGGGGATCTCCTGCTTGTGTGGTAGTCTTCTTACCTGAAAAGTCATATCTTGTTGTGGCCATACCTCTCAACTGTACAGTTTGTTGCAGATTGTCCAGATGTTTGTCTTGAAGTTTCATCCAGTGTACATAAACTTGTATTTTATGGCAAGTTAGTTGCAAATAATTACAGACTGAATGACAGACATTAGTGTTGCAGACTGCATAACCTTTAGACAATTCCTGCTAATGTGTAACCCATTATTCTACCAACTTTCTCAGTTTGTAAGAGCAATATTTACAACATGTGCCTATCACTGGGTCTTTGTCTCACTTTTATTTATGAACTTGCCCAGATGTCTTGCTGTCAGAGGTTAGGAGGTATGTGTGTGGGTACAGAGTGCATTCTACTGATCAGAAATATCCATTATATGTGTGGTATATTCCAGGTATGTCAATGGCAGAGCAGTACAGAGTAATGTGGTGAACCACTGACAGACAGTTGTGTATAGGTTGATAGATTGATATGATGTTAGTTGGCTATTGGCCCTCAAGCCCTTATAACCCATGCAGATGAGAGTCTAGCTCATGTTAAGACATGTCAGCAAACAGATGCCCTGTCCAGCAGGGACACAGGTGGAATCACATGACTGTAATTTCTGTTTCCCATGCATTTATACAGGGAGCACATCACTGGGGGTATTGAGGCACTTGGCTTGATGTGGACAGGGACTGTATTGCACAGATGGGGGAGTGTATGGGACACATATCTGTAACACCAACAAGCCATACTGATATCACAGATCAGGTTGATGCTGTGCCTACAGGTTGATCAGGTGGGCCTTGACTTCCAGATGTGCAACAGTCCCATCAGGGCAGGGTCTGGATTGCTTTGTATGCCAGAGAGGGGTCACCTCTGCAGAGTCTGTATGGAATGGAGTACAGGGACATTGCTATGATCTATCTGTGTATGGTAGGTGTTTGTGGTCCTGCATTCACCTGGTGGGAACCTCTGTGGTCTCTCCAGCTGCTGCATGAGCTTTGTGAGGTACATGCCAAAGGAGGCATTGAGCAAAATAATTGGCCTCATAAGGGTAGCATACATGGCTCTTATGACCTCTTTGCCCCTGGATGGGATATTCTTACATTTGAGTTGTCCAATCTATGAAGCTTTCTCTACAATGGGAGCAACATGGTGCCCAGTCATCAGGTTGCTATTAATCTGGGTGGCCAACTGCCTCACTACTGATTGTGTATATAGGACATTGTTGTTACTGTGATACTATGTGGGGATGCCAGTCTCCCTGAAGGGGATGATGATGCATTGACAGGCATTCAGCTTGAGGCCATGTTTCTGGCATCAGGTATTTGTTTTGGTGAGACCCTCTTGTAGGACGACCACATAATTTTGGATATTGATGACTGTTCTCAGCTTGCAGTCATCAGGCAACTTGGTCAGCCATGAGACAGTGCTTTTGGTCTGCACCTCAAGGAAGTATATCCCATATACCAGAGGCCCCCAGACTGATCCATGGGGTATGCCACTCATTATGGGTGTATTGTTTGAGCTGGCTACCCCTATTATGATTATGTGGTTCTATCAATTAATCAGTTTGATACCAATCCAGTAACATGTGGATTGTTGCCTAGTTGACAGAGTTCATGTACTATGGGCAAGTGGAGAATGGTTTGTAAGGCTTCAGCCAGGCCATGGTGGCTAGAGTGCAACATTTTTCCCTCATCCATACCTTTGTTGGCTGCCCTAGGGAGAGCATCCAGAGTTCACTGACATACTTCCCCTGAGGATGGTAGACTGTGTAGGGTAATGTATTTGGATTTTGCCAATGTCCCTGTTAATGTGATCCATGATAATCCATTGCATGGCCTTGTAGATCAGGCTAGTTAGGCTGATGGGTCTTTCATTTCCTGAATTGGTGAACACTCTACCTTGGTGTAAAGGGATAACAGTGGCTGTCTGCCACTTGGCTGTGCCATATTCAGTACTCAGGCTGTGGATGTGTAAGGCGCATAATGATGCTACCAGTTCATGGCAGGGTTCATGTAGTTTGCAGTCTGGGATGTATTCAGGTCTCATGGAGGCTGTCCTCTTGCCTTTCAGAGGGCAGTGATGCCCTGCTCCCTAGTGATAAGGGCTGGGTGTTTAGGCACTGGGGATGTCCTGGTTTCCTGTTAGGGGGGCAGAGGGGAGACATTTCTACTGAATCTGTCAGCCAGTGGAGTGGCTATATCTACAGCATTTGTGTATGTGGTGTTCTTGACCACCTGTTCTGCACAGATCTGGGAGCTTCCTTTAGGAATGCAGACATATGTGAGGAAGGCCTTATGATTCTCTGTCTTAGATGTGAGCAATTTGGACTCAGAGTTGCCTTTAGTGGATTTCACTGATGCTCTTATTTTTGTGTTCAGGCTAAGGGGTGATTACTTCTGATTGTGCACTTGTTCCTTCTTGGTCCTGGACAGCAATGTTATCCTTTTGGCATATAGTTACTTTATTGCAGATGTTTACAGACAGATTTACTCTTCCTTGCAGACAGTGATGTTGTCCTGTTAGGTATTCCTGATTCTGTGCATCTTTATCTATATGCTGGCATGCTAGTTTTGTGTACATTCAGAAGTTGGTGCCTGCTCCTCTACTGGGGTAGGTGGCTGTTCATACCATCCCTCTGGTGGTTGTGATCAGCTTGTGGAACATTTTCCTTTTACCAAGGCTAGAGGTGGGTCAGAAGAGATGGTGGTATGACACGTGATTGCTTTTCTGTTGGATCTTGCTAGGGAGGATGATACCATATGGGTGCTGCAGTGGTTGATCATGTTGGTTACTGTCAAGTTCAACATAGGTATCACATCTTGTGGGGGTATCAAGTGGCTGTCTTAAGGATGTAGCATTGATAAGATGGGGGCATCTCTGTGCATTTCTGTTCTGGCATGGTTGGATTCCCAATCAATGTTTGGGTAATATACGTCAGCCAGGATCAGGGTGATGGGTGGAATCTTGATAGATTTGTAGAGGGCAAAATATGTGGGGTGGGTATCCTGAATAAGACATGTTGGCCTGTAGCTATGTATAATTTGCATAGGGGTCTTGCTGACAACTGACTGCACTTGAGGTGTCTTGTGTGTGTTAGACTGTTTGACCAGCCTGGAGGTGTGTATCTGTCTAATATATATTTATACTCCACCTCCTTTGGCCTTGCTCTCCACATTTTGGTGTCTGGCTGTGGGATAGGATAAGTGATCAGGTAAGGATGGGTTTCTCTCTCCGGCTGTGGGTCAGGTTTCTGTGAGTGCACAAATGTCACCATCTTCCAAGGTTACGACTGCTTGTAATGACTGCATTTTCCTGTTTAGACTCCTAGTGTTTAGTGGCATGGTCTTTAATTTGCATTTGGTTGAGTGTGTTAAGTTGGTAGCGTGGACCCCATGATGTTCCTTACAAAGGGACTATGGAGGAGGCAAGGTCATTTGCAAGAGACATGAAGGCCAGGTGGGACAGATGTAGGCCATCTTTAGCAAGGCAGTGTGGTCTATCAATCATATGTTCCCACGTTGCCAGGCAATGGATCCCCCCTGGGGATGACACCAGTGAGGGAGCCAAGTGTTACTGACAATCATTTTCTGTTTGTATTGAGCCATCATTTTGGGTGACAGCATACTGCTGCTTAAGGCTAGGGACATACTTGCATGGGACACATATTCAGCAAGCTAAATTATGTCTGTCTTCCTATAGTCCAGGGGGGTGCATCTGGCATCGTTCACAGCACCATGGATCAGGCTGGAATGATACCTATACCTGTTGTGGGGTGACTTGAGTGCTTGTGTGATATGGCAGATTATGACACCTGACAAACAAGTGACCGTGACTTTCTCCTTATCCTCCCTGGTGAGAGGAAAATCTGTGTGCCTCCCAGTGGAGTCTTCTATGAGTAATATGTTGAGTGTATGGTAAGGCCTTAGTGTTTCCAAGACCCTGGTGTGTGGACTATGCATGGTTTGTGGTGTGTAGGTTTGTGGAGCTCTCATGTGTTTTTGCCTCTGAGGTGTCCTTTGTTTGGGTTTTTGTTTTGTTGCGGATCTCCACTTACATGGGTGTGTGTTGTGTATTTGCAGGTGATGTTTACTGACTCCATACACTGCCTGGCACCTATGTTACTGCGCAATTTGTTCTGGTGTGCACATTCTCAATTTGTCTGGCCAGTGGTTCCCCTTCCCCTTATGTGTGTCTTTTTTTTCCTTCTGTAGTCCAGTCACAGGCTTTGCCCACAGTGGCTGATGTTGTGTATTTGCAATTCTGGTGTGAGCAGGGTAAATGCTGTTAAATCACACACAGGGTTATGGACTTCACACCTCTGAGTGTACCTATTTAGCAGGTTGTTCATCATTGCATCACTACATTTACTGTGGTCCTCAGATGGTTTGTGTTGCTATATGTTATTATGAGGCTACATGTTGGCCTAGCTGTCAAACCATCATAGACTGACATCTGGATAGGCCCATATATGACAGTCTGATAAAGGCCCACTCATGGGGACAGGGTGTTAATACTGTTCTGCCAGACATAGACATTTGGGAGACCAGTTTGGTATTTGCTTACTTTCTCTTATGGGTAGGACATCTGCTTCCCTATTTTCTGCCATTGATGTTTTGACATGAGCCTTTCTTGTTTTGCAAATAGTTGGCAGGGAAATGCAATGTTCGGACAAGCAGAACAGATATACTAAGGGTTTTGTTTTTACTTGACTTACTTCTTACTATTTTAGCTTAAATTACTTTATGTTCACTTTTTATTAAACTATGTATTAATACTTGGAGCTTTTCTCCCCGGGCCTCTACTGAAAATGGACATATATCCAGCTAGACTAGCCCCGTCAACAGATGTAAAATAAAAATAAAAAATATACAAGGCATACTTGTGCCCTTCTGTGACAACCTGTCATTCCAGGAATGGATGTTGGCCAGTGACATGTTTTCAGTGCTAACACGGTAAATATCAGCCTTTTATAACCTGGCAGTACACTGACTTTCAGGTACCTGCTGTGCTACTAGGCACCATACCTCCCGACTTTTTTAGAGCTAGACATCTGGAAAAGCCATAGGTAATTTGGGGGCAAAGGCCTTCATATAGGGACCATTGTTAACTGTTGGCCTTACAAACATAGAAAGGTGATACAATAACAGATTTTGCATTAGCATGCAGTTTCCTAATGGGTATGAAGTCTGAAACTACGATCTATCATTATTTTCTGACTTTAGTCTTTTGTGATTTGCCAATGATTTGCCAGAAAACCATGGTTTCATGATAAAGAGACCATAAATATGACGCAAACCTGTGGACATTCTCAAAAAGTCTGTACAGTTGAGGGGTATGCTAGGCACTGTGTATGTAACTCTGAGCTGTGTACTGTCCATATGTGTAGGCCCTTGTCCCTGACCTGTCCAGCTTTTCTGCAGTAACAGATATTGATGTCTGGACAGTGTGTACAACTCCTACCATAGCTGTATTTGACATGCAAAATAGTTTACACTGCAGTTCTTGGAACACGGACCCTGTCAACCACAGTACTGTACCTAGGCCAGTAAGATACGACAGCCAGGAGTATTTACAGACCACATACTGACAACAATGACTACACATATACATTGCTCATTGACCCCTGCATATCGTGGATATACAACAAGTTATCAAGTTGATTAGGACAGCCCTGGGAATGTCTGATCTGGTGCTAATATCCTACAAATATTGCTGTTACTGCATTTCTATGGGAACATGGGTGTTGGGGGCGCACACCTGTCAACTGTCCACATTTGCACAGACTGTGCTGATGTTCCCTTTACATTTTGGTTCCATTTAGCATACTATTGTGCCTGTCTTGGAGACTACAGGCATATTACTAAAGACCACAGGTTAGATTGTAATGGCAGACATTTGGGTTTCAGACTTCTTACCCTTCAGAGCCTTACTGTAACTGCAAGATCTGCTGTGATATCACTGTGTAAGATTGTATGGGAATATTTCCTCACTGTTCCCATTTGTGGACCATTACCAGACATTTATTTATGGTTTTCTATGGCTGACGTGCTGGGTGAGGCTGAAGGATGAGTATGGGACCCCCACACTGACACCCATGCATGTGATCTATGACCCCCTAGTTAGTTAGCCCCCCACATATACTGCAGTGAAATGTGTCACTTAGGAAACTACTGCATACTCTGTGGAAGCCAGTATTGGGTGGACATTTCCTGTTGTCCCGCATAGCTGTCAGTTGTCTGCTGCTATTCCGGTAGGCCACTCCATTCCCTTGCATGCATGCATGCAATGATACCATAGCTATGTTACCACAACGTATTACTCCATTCATTTATTGTTAAGAAGACTGACTTACCTTGTGCCTGCTGCAGTTGTGAGGATGGTGCTTGAGGGTTGACTCTGTCAGATGCACACAGTACACAGCCCATACATGGTAAGATACAGGTAGTGTGATGTGTGTGGCATCCATTTTACTGTGTGTGTGAGTCAGAGAGAGGTATCAGTCCCTGGGTCCCTACAGTGTCAGTGTGTGTGCTACGCATTGCCTCTTTGCCAAGGCCTGGGCAAACTGGGCACACCTCTGTCTGCCTACAGGAGCAGGTTCAAGGGGTTTCTCCTCCAGGTCCCCCTGTGCCTGTGGGGGCCTTGGCAATGGTAGGGGACTGTGTGTCCTTTCCCTGTGATATTCCTGCTGCAACTCTTTCTGCAGGATCATATTCTGTAGCATGAAACATGCTATGAATGTGTGTGCACATGTGGCTGGAGAGTACTGCAGGGTTCCACCAGATATGTCAAGGCAGCAGAACCATGACTTGTGCATCCCAAACACATGTTCCTGGTTTGTGGGTGTGCCTCATTATGGCATTCTTCAGTGAGTGTGTGTGTGTGTGTATTTCTGATGGGTGTCATCATCCACAGCTCCAGTGCATAGCCAGCATTCCCCACCAGATGGCCATACAGGATGTCCCCCCGGCAAATGCCTGATACAGCTGTGAGGCATGCCAGATGTGGGAGTTGTGATAACTACTAGGGCTGTCAGAACACACATTCGTGAAAATGCCCTGGGCATTGAACATGACCTGGCAGTTGATGGAGTGATAGTCCTTGTGGTTGGCATTGACTCGACCCTTTTCACCAGGTGGTGCCTTGATGTGGATGTGTGTGCAGTCTATGGTACCCAGTACCTCTGGGTAGTCTGCTACATAGTGGAAGAGATGCATATTGCTGGTCTTCTCCTCACAGGTACTGGGTTAATATATGTGCTCACCAGCGTGTGTTCGCATGATATCCAGGAAATGGTGGAGTACCCTGGTGGCAGATGCCTGTGAGACCTCCATGATGTCCCCAGTAGGTCTTTGGAAGGTACCTGTAGCTAGTATACTTAAGGCTACACATACTTTGATTTCAACTGGGATGGGTTCCCCTCTGTTTGCTCTGGGTCTGAGGTGAGGCCGGGACAGCTCACAGAGTTGCTGAAGTAAGTCCCTGTCCACCCTGTAGCACTCTAGTGTCTCCAGATGATGTAGCCCCTGGTAGGTTACCCTGGGTCTGAACACTCTTCTCCTCCTCCTCAGTCTGGGACTGTTGTCAGCATTATCCTCCTCACCGCCCTCAGCCCCTAGCACATACTGATGTATCAAAGCGACAGCAGCCCTAACATTTTGTCAGATAAAATTCCCCTGTGTGTGTACACTAATGGTGCAGAGTTGTGAGAAAAACCAGACTGAAAGCTGTTTTTATAGTTTATACTGGTGTGCTGCAGATGCTGCCTGTGTGATTGGCTGACTATGATACATTCCACCTGCCAGCTATGTTATTTGTACTTGAGTGCCTTTATTCTGCTATTTACCATTTTTTTTATTCCCATTTCCACCTCTTCTGAGCCCCGCTGCATGCTGCACAAAACCATGTAGCGAAAGTAAACAGTATTGAACATAAATGGCCCTTGAATAGACACAAACATGCTCAGTATTTCTTGACTTGGCCAAGCACAGCTAAACAGCCTCAGACACACTCCCTTGCTTAGATGTGCTTAGCAGAGTTCAAATAGAAGCAGTGGAGCTCCAATGTGCTTAGGCCAAGCATGACACACCCCCTTTTCATGTTAGCTGCTTCTCCTGCTTACACCACAGCATTATAGCTCCTACAGTTAGGTGCAGATGGACACTATCTCCCATTTTGTGATTCTGTAAATTTAGCTAATTTTATACCCCACTGCCTTAGTCCCTTGTTACACAACTACACCAGAGCCTTCCTCCTTAGCAACCAGTGTTATCTGTTATTGTTTTGGTTCCGCATGCTACCCACTATAATGGCAAAATTCACATTTCACATAAAATTGTCTCTTTACCTTTTTTTTCTGCACGATCTTGTTTGCGCCCTACTGCGCTCCATGTAAACGACCGAAATCGGCCACCAAAAAAGTTTGATTTTTATAATTTTGAAATGGTTTTGCATGCCAATGGCCATATTTTTGGCCATTGGCATGTCTAATGCACATAATACATGCTTTGCTTTGAGCTGTCATGCCCCCATTTTGATTTTTGCAGAAATGTACATGGTTAGTAACTGAACACATTTCTGCAGCCAACACTGCTCTGACACAGATGCCTGTCTGCTTACTGAATTGCTAATTCCCCTCATTTGCATGGTTTTCACCAGCAAATGAGGTAATTAGCATTATTCAGTGGTGTTTGTGCCAGAATAGTGCTGGGAGGCTCGTGCATGCCCCCCAGCCTTGTTTACTGGATCGCTCAGCAGCCATATTCCATGCAATAGCTGCTATACTATTCTGACATGAAGAATCACCTTTATTGAATCCCAGCCCATGTGTCTACAGTAGCGAGGAAATCATATTATGTTGAACAACTTATAAACAAGGGTATGTCATCTAGGTCCAAGGAAGTCATTGTTCCACTGTATTTGACATTCATCAGACCAGTCATTGAGCACTGTGCTCCCTTTGGTATGTATCTAACCAGGCATATTCAATAATTGGAACATCCACAGAGGTCCCTCACTAAATGAACGCAGGGCTTAAGTAACATGTGTTATGCAGACCTCCTCAAGGTCCCATGCCTGTATTCTGTCTCCTACAGGCTGCTGAGGTGAGATATATGCTTGGCATACAGGGCATTGTTAGATCCCACTCTGATGGACCTCCTGAATATCTGCAAATCAAACAGCAGCAGAATTATAAATTCTAAAGACATACATTTTGCCTGCGATATAAATAGGACCTGCTGGAGAGTCAGGTGTGTGACTCAGAGACTACCCCTTCTCTGGAAAAGGCTCTTCATCCATGTGAGGCAGAGTTCCTCCCTAATCCAATTCAAGTGTAACCTCAAACCTCTGGAAAAAAACAACTAAGTTTATAACAGGTTTTGCATTTGAATGAATTGTCCAAAGAGTATGACATTTGAAACTCAAATGTCTGTCATTATTTCCTGACATCAACACTGAATGATTTCCCACAAAATACCCCTTTTACCAGAGACTACCCCTTCTCTGGAACAGGCTCCCCATCCATGTGAAGCAGGGTTCCTCCCTAACCTAATTCAAGTGTAACTTGGACAATTGGATGGGGAGCAGTAAATTCATCCCTGGTTTGGCACCCGTGTCTGTAATGGACACAAGCAGCCTGGAAATGGTTCACCTCCCAGGCCTTCGCTTGTAAATGTTTCATCTTCCAAGCCCCTGCTTACACTTATCAGGTGTAACAGAACTTGCCAGAGATTTGGGATGCAAGGCTAGGATTAAAAAGTCCCTTACTGTCGTCAGCCTAGTAAACACCTATAAACCTATGAACCTCTGCCTTGTGCCTCCAGTAGTGACAAGGTGTTCCACTGGAGAAAGCAGCTGTAATAAGAGCATTCTGGAGATACACATTTACAGTGACTGAAGCAACCCCAACCATATTTGTGCATCGTAGTCCATCTGAACAGTGACATATGGCTGAGTTCAACACCATGGTGAGTAAGGCATCAATGTCCAACAGTTCAGGCATTTCTGAATCACTCCACCATCTGTTTGCTTCATTATCATATGTGGCACTTTGTTATACAGTCATTAAAATATAGTGCAGCTAACCACATAAATTAGCATAGCCATATCATGTAGTGTGTAGCCAGTTGTAATGCAAATTCACTTAGAAAGATGAATCAAAGTTGCCTGAATCTGGTCCATATTGTCTTTAGCAAAATGTATTCTGAAGTTAAATAAAACTGAGGAACTGTGAGTTTATCCAGTGCAAAGCAGCTGTCTGAAACAAATGCAGTTTAATTAATAACAATAACAACAAGATTGGCTAGTCAGAGTGACCGAGCTAGGAAATATGTGCAGCAGGTAAAGTTGATCAAGGATAATGAGGGAAACATACTCACAAGTGAGGAGAGTGTGTTGCGGAGATGGAAAGAATACTTTGAGGGGTTGATGAATGACGAGGATGAGAGGGAGAGAACGTTGGATGATGTGGGGATAGTGAATCATGAAATGCAATGGATTAGCAAGGAGGAAGTAAGGATAGCTATGAAGAAGATGAAGAATGGAAAGGCTGTTGGTCCAGATGACATACCTGTGGAAGCATGGAGGTGTTTAGGTGAAATGGCAGTGGAGTTTTTAACCAGATTGTTTAATGAAATCTTAGAAAGTGAGAGGATGCCTGAGGAATGGAGAAAAAGTGTTTTGGTACCGATTTTTAAGAATAAGGGTGATGTGCAGAGCTGTAGTAACTACAGAGGGATTAAATTGATTAGTCACAGCATGAAGTTATGGGAAAGAGTAGTGGAAGCTAGGTTAAGAAGGAACGTGTTGATTAGTGATCAGCAGTATGGTTTAATGCCGGGAAAAAGCACTGCAGATGTGATGTTTGCTCTTAGAATGTTGATGGAGAAGTACAGAGAAGGTCAGAAGGAGTTGCATTGTGTTTTTGTAGACTTAGAGAAAGCATATGACAGGGTGCCTAGAGAGGAGTTGTGGTATTGTATGAGGAAGTTGGGAGTGTCAGAGAAGTATGTAAGAGTGGTACAGGATATGCACAAGGGTAGTGTGACAGCAGTGAGGTCTGTGGTGGGAGTGACGGATGCATTTAAGGTGGAGGTGGGATGACATCAAGGATCAGCTCTGAGCCCTTTCTTACTTGCAATGGTGATGGACAGGTTGACAGATGAGATCAGGCAGGAGTCCCCATGGACTATGATGTTTGCAGATGACATTGTGATCTGTAGTGAGAGTAGGGAACAGGTGGAGGAGACCCTGGAGAGATGGAGATATGCTCTAGAGAGAAGAGGAATGAAGGTCAGCAGGACTAAGACAGAATATATGTGTGTGAATGAGAGGGAGGATAGAGGAATGGCGAGGATGCAAGGAGTAGAGGTGGCAATGGTGGGGGAGTTTAAATTCTTGGGATCAATAGTTCAGAGTAATGGTGAGTGTGGAAGAGAGGTGAAGAAGAGAGTACAGGCAGGATGGACTGGGTGGAGAAGAGTGTCAGGAGTGATTTGTGACAGACGATTACCAGTAAGAGTGAAAGGGAAGGTCTACAAGAGGGTAGTGAGACCAGCTATGTTATATGGGTTGGAGACAGTGACATTGACAAAAACGCAGGAGGTTGAGCTGGATGTGGCAGAGTTAAAGATATTAAGATTTGCACTGGGTGTGATCAGGGTAGACAGGATCAGGAATAAGTATATTAGAGGGTGAGCCCAGGTTGGAAGGTTTGGAGACAAAGACAGAGAGGCAAGCTTACATTGGTTTGGACATGTGCTGAGAAGGGATGCTGAGTATATTGGGAAAAAGATGCTAAGGATGAAGCTGCCAGGTAACAGGAAAAGTGGAAGGCCTAAGATAAGATTTATGGATGTGGTGAAAGAGGACATGCAGGTGGTTGGTGTGACAGAGCAAGATGCAGAAGACAGGAAGAAATGGAAACAGATGATCCGCTGTGGCGACCCCTAACGGGAACAGCCGAAAGAAGATGATGATGATAAACAACAACAAAATACGCTAGCAAAAAATAACACCACCCTAGGATGAGAAGTATATGTTAAACTAAAACTAAGAGCAAAATATCTCACATAATGTGTGAAACTTACATGTAGTATCCTCAGCAAATCACACCCAAATCCCCTCAGACCACTTTCGTATTATGGACATATAGACTAAACTAAGAGGATTTGTGTCAGCGTGTATTTTCTGATGGATAGCTTAAATATACAAACTGTCAGCAGTTTAGAAATAGTAATACTATTAACTTGAAAAGATGAGTGGCACAGATGCACTGTTGACACCTCATCCAAAAAGTTGATAAAACAAGAATTAATCCACAGTACTAAGTAGTTAAATGTACCCCCAGGGGAAAATATTGGTATTATGCACTTGTGTGTATTTAATTAATATATACTGATACATATACTCTTCTTTTAACTCACATGTATGTGTGCACCTGTTTTATGTTTAGTTATCCATCATTTCTAATGACTGTGCTGCGGAAAATGTAAATGTGGAATATTTTTACAAGAATGTATTATTTTTATTTGAAATAAACTGGTGATAAAATTGTTGTTAACTAAAAATAGTTGTATTGTTTCTGCAACGGGAATGTACCCTCACTGCATTTTATGGCATAGCTCATCAATCAAGTGGAACAAAACCACTCATGCACAGCCCAACCAGGGTGGGGGTGGGGGGGTACTGCATGTAAGATATGTCAAAAATGTAAAGAAAACAATTTGATAAAACTTATTTTTGTTCATACAATAAACATGAACTTCATCAGAACATTCAGATGAAATTCATATTTATTGTATAAATTAGTTAACTTTTATTAAACCATTTATTTTCTATGTTATTAAATGTTTTGTTCTTAGCATCATAATTAGTATAGTCCATTAAAAAATATGTAAAATCATCATTATGAAACACAAATAATAAACAAATAATTGATTTGCCATGACCCAACCTTCCCACTGCTTTACACTGAGCTCTAGTAGAACAGGGCATTATCAAAATTGAGATTACCTGGTTAAAAGAAATTCCAAGTACAAAGTGTACAAAGCTCCACAATTCAGCAGTCCCATGATGATCTGTTGTTCAGAAGAATCCAGTGGTCACTTATATCAGTTCAGCTGTAATGCAGCCTGTGAAGAAAGGTAAAGGCTGCTATCCTAGCCAGATAGAATTTTGTAGATAATTCTGTCATTTGTAAATATTAATGTAAGCCACCGGCTTATTCTCTTAAATGTGAAAAGACTGCATTGGACATTGAACTGCAAAAATGTAACAACAGTGCAGTCTGCTGTAACAAAGCTGATAAGTCAAGTCTTTGATGTCAAAATTCGGAGCCGAGATGTCTAGAGGGAGGCATCATGTCTATTGTTTTGAGGTCAGAGTTAATGGCTAGAATTTGCATGTATAATTTCTTTTATTGTCCTGGCTTCCTGACCAGCTACAAAATTGATAGGGCTATTAATCTCTGAGTTCTGATAGCCCGGAAACCATTAAGAAATGATGTAATCTGAAATGAACCAGTGATACTGTGTTATCAATTTAAGGAGAGCAACAATGTGAGCATTAGAGCATTTGTCTTGAGAACATCCAACATCAGTAGCACTGCCTGTGTCTATATGTAAGTAGGATCTTAGACTTTAGTGTTTATCTTAGAAATAGCTAGGAATTAGGAAGATTAAGTGTTTTTCTGTGATGTCAGAACTTTTCTACTGTATTATTTTAAACATTTCTCTGTGATCTCTGAACTGTAGACTAGCAATGTGTAGTAAGAAATATTGTTTTATGCTTTTTTTATTATTTATTATTAAATATTTTTAAACCTTTCAATTGTAGCTGTTTTGCATAGAGATAATTTACGCTCTAAGGGTACATTGCATGTATATAGTGATACTGTACCAAGTCACTCCAAGTAAGCTTTGCTGTTCAGTCACACTTACCATTTGGATAATAATATTGCACAGTAATAATTGGACACCCTTTAATAAGGGACTTTGAGTAGCTGATAAATATTAGCTTGGTGGTGGCAGTGATTTCTACCGTATAGTCTGGGTAAAAGGGGCACAGCTGGAGAACCTGTGCCAGCCTTCCCCAGGTGTGTCTGTGTGGTTATATAAACTCTTATCTCAAAGTGTGTGTATGTCAGCTACTTGGGCAGAGATACAAAGCATTGGTTGGACAGAGAGGGTGCTGGAGGTTTTAGCTTGCCCACTAGGCTAAGATCTGGACCCTATAGCTGTGCCAGTGGGTAGTCTTATTGGGGACCTGGAGAGCAAGGGTGAAACCAGCCCCAGACTGACTGTGATCTCTGTGTGCTCTTAAGGGAAATTGTACTTTACTGTGTGTCTATTTATTATTCTTTCACTATATGGATGCCCCTCACTGGTGTTAGTGGTGAGGATTGAGGCTCCTTGATTGCTGGGCCAGTGCATGGGTGTCACACAGCCCACCAAACTGAGTCAATTGCATGACATCCAAATGAGACTCTAATGCCAAACAAGCATGCCAAAAATGCAAATGTAAGTAATTTGGTCAAAACAGCCAACCACAGAAAGTCAATCTGAAATAATCCAAAGTTCACAGTTCCACACCTTCAGGCTTTCTACAAACTTAAAAAGAAAAGGCTAACCCAAATCATATTACAGAGGATCAAGTATCAGATCATAGCATGTTACAGGACTCCTCTTTGCTCCCAGAAATCCATCTTAGGCTCCTTGAAACACTGAATGAACTTCAAATTAAAGTGAATTTCATTATCCTATGAGACTAACTACTTGATAAATTATTCTTCACCTGATCCTTAACAGGATGGTATTGTCTACCATTCTTCTGCATTTAAATTGAATCACAAAGTGCTAACCCTTCCTTCAAAATCTATAAGCAGTTAGAAGCAAATGTCACAAAGTTTAAAGACTTCAAATGCTCAAACCTTCTACAATGTTATGATGAATTCTCAAAATTCAAATTATAATTTAATTACCAAAAATACCTGTAAAGCACTCAGTTATGCAAACAAACTATATGCCCATTTGCCTAAATGTTTTGGCCAGGCAGGTCCTACCAGATCTAAACAAAATGGAAAGTTTAAAAGTAAACCAGCCTAGTGGTCCACATGTATAAATAAGAAATACAATAAAAGATAAAAGCTTCTTAAACTACATACCAAAACAAAAAACTCTGGGTCTATATCATATGATCAAAGTTCCAAAACTTTGAATCAGTAAAGCATGAACTTTAATGATCAAAGTCTTGTAACTTCGAACATAAATAAAAAAAAGTAAAAAAGATTAAAAAAAAAAAAATGCTCTATGCGGGGGGGGGGCAAGCCATCCTGCACCCCCACACCCCCCACTACTTAAATATACCAACTCTGAGATTGCACTACAGTGCAGTAAAGGGAAATCGTCCCTTTCCATGCTATATGACAATCTCCGTTATATGATTCAAAGTTTTAAATTCCGATCATTAAAGTTCGAACTTTAATCATTCAAAGTTTTAAAACTTCGATCATATGATAAGAACCCGAAATTCTTACCATCAAAGTTAACATTGAAAACTTATCAAAGCAGACACCCAAAAATCCACCACCTCAAAACATAACACATGCAACACATACTTCAATAAATCAGTGTGTCAAACAATCACAGCCCTTAAGGCCAAAAACTATGCCTGATACACTACTGATAGGTGATTCTATAGTCAGACACAGTGATGTTCCGCTTACCAGGCTGAACAAGGAGAGGGTAATGGTGAGCTGCCTATCGGGGGCTAGGATCTGCCACATAACACACGCACTCAGGTCACTCAAAAGCACGTACAAATATGACTCCGTCATTGTCCATGCAGGCGTGAATGACCTGAGACGTACCTCCCTGGACTACATGAAAAGAGACATAGAGGAGCTCTCTGATTATGTAGCCCAGGCTGGTATGACCCTGACCCTGAGACGCATCTTGCCCTCACCAAGAATGATGCCACAATACAAAGACAAGATGATCAGCTTTAATAATTGGCTTAATTACTGGTGTCATTCTAGGGGGATCCAATGTCTGTCTGCTTGGGATGACATGCTGCACAAGCTACGCTGCTTCGCAAGGGACAGCTTGCACCTGTCACCACTGGGCTTCTGGATATTGGCTAAGGCTCTTGCCACCCCCATAGTGCCTTTTTTAGGCAAGGCTCAAAAGACGAATCCACCTCCTTAGACAACAAAAATGGAAAAAAATTAAGGGTAATGCTGCTCAACGCCAGAAGTCTAAATCTCAAGATGCAGGCTCTCGAAGCACTCCTCAGTATGGAGAACATCGATGTCTGCGCAGTAACTGAAACCTGGTTCAAGGCTCCTGAGAGCACCCCAGCGCTACCAGGCTTTACCCCGTATCATGCTTTTTGGCCCCAAAACCCGGGCCGAACCACAAAAGGAGGGGGAGTGTCCATATTCATCAAGGATACCCACACCTTCAGGTTAGTGGCAACACATGAAGCATCGGAGACCATCCAGGTGCAACTAACCGTAGGCAAAACTGCTATACAACTGGTTGCATGTTACAGACCACCCTCCCAATCTCAGGAACCCCATTCAGCCTTCCTGAAGACATTGGAGGATATGAATGTCTCACCAAACACCATCATATTGGGAGACTTCAGCTACCCTAACATAGACTGGGTGCACTATTCTAGCCCTAACACCCTAGCCCAATGGTTCCTGGAATTCATAAACTCAGATGCAATGGAACAGCTAGTCACCTCTCCCACAAGGGGAGATAATATACTGGACCTGAACATCACTAACATGGGGACAAAATGCTCCAGACCGGAAGTATACCCTTCACTAGTGAGGTCTGACCCCAAACTAATCACCCTGGATATACATATCTCACCTCCACCCCCAGCACAAAAGACTACAGTGAAAAACTTCTCAAAAGCTGACTTTACACTTCTTAAGACTGAGATGGTATCCTTTAAGCCCACTGGGCCAGTGGAAACCACAACCCACAATGCTGAATCCTTCACAAATGCTTTCTACGGACATCTCCAAGAATGCATGGATCATGCAATCCCAAATAAAACCAAGACCCTCTCCACCAAGGGAAAGCATCCTGTCTGGTGGACCCCAGCCATAAACAAATTGTATAACAAAAGAAGGATGCTACTGCAAGACAGAGCAAAATCCCATAAAGGGAAGGCATCTCTGATCAGCACTTGTAAAAAGCTACGTTCTCTCATAAAAACATCCAAGGCCAACTTTGAGAGAAAAATCGCCAAGGACACTAAAGATAACCACAAGGCCTTCTTCAGTTATGTTAGAAACCTGGGCAGAAACCCTCAGATATGCTCAGAGTTAGTACACAACGACAAAAAACTCACTGAACCCACAGATATTGCCAACATTCTGGCAGACAGGTTCAGTGCAAATTTCTCCCCTCCCTCTCCCCCAAAAGAAGAAATACTTATCCCAGCTGAATGTAACCTCCCTGTCATTTCAGATGTCCAGGTGAGAGCCGCCCTCAGCAAAGCAAAAAACACAGCATCAATGGGACCTGATGGTATCCCCAGTTGCGTGCTACGTGAACTGCAAGAGGAGCTAAACCCGCATATAAAAATGCTATTTAAGCTTAGCCTTACTACAGGATATGTACCTGAACACTGGCATACAGCAACAGTGGTCCCACTCCACAAAGGAGGCACCTCTACAGACCCTGGGAACTACCGCCCCATAAGTTAACCAGCCTGGTCTGCAAAGCTATGGAAAGAATCATTATGGAACTCATAAACAGCGACATTGGGGATCTACAGACACTTGATCCCACCCAGTTCGGCTTTGTGAAGGGCAGATCCTGCCTTTTGAACCTGGTTGACTTTTTCAAAACAGTCACTAGAGCCATTGATGAGGGCAAAGCAGTCCATACAGCCTACCTGGACTTGGCTAAGGCCTTCGACACAATACCCCACTCAGGCATCATAGACAAGCTCAACAGCTTAAATGTAAATCCATATGTCACAAGATGGGTTGCAAACTGGCTAAAGAACAGAACCCATAAAGTCAAAATTGCGGGAGCCATGTCAGACTCAAAGCCAGTCACAAGTGGTGTCCCACAGGGCTCTGTCCTAGGACCCCTCTTGTTCGGCATTTACTTCTCAGATGTGAAAGCAAACATGGGAGGGTTGTGGCTGACAAAGTTCGCAGATGACTGCAAACTAGGTGCCATAGTCGATACACCAGCTGGCACACACATCCTACAGAAAGGCCTCACTGAAACGGACAACTGGTGCCGGAATCATGGCCTAAAACTGAATGCCAAGAAATGTATAGTCATCCCCTTTGGGAAAAACAAAGTACCCACAAATTATCACATAGACAGTAACCCACTGAGTACAGAAAAAGTAATCAGAGACCTGGGGACCCAAGTCGATAGTGACCTCTCATTTGACACCCACGTTGCCAAAGTGGTTAGAAAGACTTTCTACCTTGGCCACCTTATCATGAAGGGTTTCACATCCAGATCAAAGGAGGTCATTGTACCCCTATACTCCTCCCTTATCAGGCCCATGATTGAGTACAATGCTCCATTTGGTATGTACCTCACCCGGCACTTACAATAGCTGGAGAGACCTAAGAAGTACCTCACCAAGAGGATCAAGGGTCTCCAACATATGTCATATGCTGCCAGACTAAAGAAACTCCAGCTCTAGTCAGTAGCATACCGCCTGCTCAGAGGTGATCTGTGCCTGATGTACAAGGCCATGTCCAATCAGGAATTGATGGACATGCTCCACCTCAAAAAATCCAAATCCATCAGAACCACAAGAGCTAAAGATTTAAACCTCAGCACAAATATGAATGGGACATGCTGGAGGGACAGATTCATAACTCAGAGGCTTCCCACACTCTGGAACAGAATCCCAGTTCATGTTAGGCAGAGCCCCTCACTGAATCTCTTCAAGAGAAATCTTGACGAGTGGATGGGAGATCGTAGGTTTACCCCGGGGGTCATCCTGTGTCACTACTAGACAGAGGCACAGTAAACTAATTCTATTAAGTAAAGGGGTCTTCAATGTGTCACTGCTAGACAGAGGCACAGTATTCTAAATCTATTCTGTACACTTTAGTACCACTACAAGGGGTGGCGAAAGCCACATCACTATGGCTAGGCTTATAAATGCCCCAGGGCAGATAGCCTAGTACTAAACTATGAAACTATGAAATTAAAAACACCATCAGGAAATTGAAAGCATCCTACAAAGTTTGACTATATCAGAAGCTAAAGACTATTGTAAATCATTTTTAGGAAACTAAGGAGGAACACCCAGCATTGCTGAAAACTTAGCCAAAATGGTACTGTCTACTCAGATCCAATAGAGACAGCCAACATACTAGCAAACAAATTCAGTGCAAATTTCACTCCTGAAGCAACTATACAAAGCCCACATCCACCCATCCACAACCCCTTTTTCCCATTTTCACACATGGCGACAGGGTGCCACATCAATAGTGACAATCATCTAGAACCAAGGTTCACACTTTCATGTGGTCCACATATTCTACAGAATCTCAGACACCCATCATAGCCAAAGGACACTTGCTAAACATACTTTTCAGAATGAAAAGAAAAACATACACCACAAGGCCTGATAATATACCTGCTTGCCTAATAAATAGTACACAGCACAGCCCAGTAGATGTGCTCCTACAGCTACTCAACTTGTGCCTAGCCACTGGTTTTGTCCCTAAAGTAAATGGCACACAGTTGTTGTGATGCCACTTCACAAAGGTGGACCAACCACTGACCCTGGAAACTACAGACCCATTAGCCTGACTAATCTCATCTGCAAAGGCATGGAATGTATATGCATAACTGATCTCATTAAATGAGATTTAAAAAATTTATAGAGCATGATCCCCACATCCGTCTGGTTTTGTTAAGGGTAGATCCAGTCTAATGAAATGAGTCTAGTGAACTTACAAAATAAATAAGGTGCAGTATGTTGAGAAAAAATTAAACTACATTAAAACACACTAAATTAAGAGGGTCTCAATGGATAAAAAAATGAATGTATTTTTGTATTCTGATGAAGTCCCTGGTTGGTGTGGGACATAAGCGGTCAATACTTTGGTTGCTAGTCTTTCATTAGAATCTAGTGAACTTCTTTGAGAGAGTAACACAAGCTGTGAACAGTGGACATGCTGTCCATATAGTATACCTTGACCTGGCTAATGCTTTTGGCACCATACCATATGCTAGCGTAATAAACAAGCTGAATGAGCTCCAAACTGACCTCTGTGTAGCAAGTTGGATAGCAAATTAGCTGAAGAATAGAACCCATAAAATGATGGTTGCAGATGTGTCCTCAGCAGACATGAAAGTGGCCATTGTTGCTTTTCAGGGCTCTGTGCTTAGACATTTATTATTCAGCATATACTTTGCAGATCATCAGATTTCAAATGGGGATGTCTGACTAACCAAGTTTGCAACTTGGTGTCATCTTCAAGACCCCTCTGATATTCTGAAACTCCAGCTGGAGCTCAGATATGTCAACAACTGGTGCTCAAAATATAGATAAAACAAAAATGATAAAAAATGCAATATCATCACATTTGGTAAAGAATACTCTCATCCATCTTGTAGTATAGAAAACACCCATTTTCAAACTGAAAGTGTGATGAGAGACCTTGCAACATGTGTATATAATTCCCCTTGCCTTTGACTGTCACAATGCAATAGTTGTTGGGAAATCTTTTTACCTGTCACAGACGATTGCAGAAAGTATTTAATCTAGATCCAAGTAAGTTCTTATCTCCCTATATTGTGCATTTATCAGACCTGTTATGGAATGCAGTTCCCTTTTTGGGATTTATCTTACTAAACATATTGACCAACTAGAAAATTTCATAAAGTTCCTAACTTAAAAAGACCACAAGCTTAAAAGACATGAGCTACCAGTATTGTCTGGAAGCACTATCCCCTTATTCAGTGTCCTACAGACTCCTTAGGGTTGATATGTGCCTTGCCTTTTTGGCTATTATGGATACAATACTCCAAATCCACTTATAACTCCTGAAATCACACAATCCCACTAACATTAGAACCATGGAACTAAACCTGTTTCAGCAAATAAACAAAACACAGTGGAGTAACAGATCTGTCACACAGCTCTTACCCCTTCTCTGGGACAAACCTCCACTTCAAATCAAACAATGTAACAGACTTTCTTCTTTCAAAATTGAATTAGACAACTGGATGGGTATCCAGAATTTCAGTCCTGGTTTGACTGATCTGTTGCTCCTTGAAACAACACACACAATGACAAAGTAAGAAGCTCAGCGGTGAGAGTGTGTGTGTGTGTGTGTGTGTGTGTGTGTGTGTGTGTGTGTGTGTGTGTGTGTGTGTGTGAGTGTGTGTGTGTGTGTGTGGGGGGGTAAACAGGAGAAAAAACAACTCCCTAGTACTAGCACTAATAAAATTAGTGGCATAAACCACATAAAAGCATCATAGAGGTAAAGGTAACTCAACAGCAAATGCAGTGAAAAAAGCAAGAGAAACAGATCCCAGCAGCCTGACAAAGAAAAAGTCAGTTGAAACAAAATATGTGCTTCTCTTACAATCTGGGAATTACAGATTATTGTTGTAATCACTATAGAAACAACCTAGAATGACTGTTGACAAAAACATAAGGATGCAGAAAGAAACGTTTCAGTCATTCTTCAATTATTCACTTAATACAATTAATTTTAATGACACGAGATGAAGCATATCCCAGCAGCCACTCTGTGCATGCCAGAGGAACTAATTCTGAACAGTATTGCCAACATATAAAACACACACCTATACGTAATTTCAAGAAACAATATCTGGAAAAAACACACAGACACACGCACACACACACACACACACACACACACACACACACACACACACACACACACACACACACACACACACACACACACACACACACACACACACACACACACACACACACACACACACACACAGGTAGGGCATGCAAACTTCACACAGAAGGCCCCTCAGCTAAGCATTAATAGAGAAACAAGCATAGAGAGGCAGCGCTGTTTACTGCTGTACCATTGTGCAACTTTAAATAAAGTCAGGGAAATGTTTAGAACTGTCTTCTGAAAGCTGTCTGCTTATGGATGAACATTCCAGTGTTGTGCCATCAACTGTTCATTCCCACAAGTTTTGCATCTTGCTACTGGTTTAGAGAAATGTTGTATGTCCTTAAAATATAATCTCTGACTGATTTGTAAACTCTAGATTAATCTCCTGAGAATATACATTTAAATATAATATGTCTGTAATATCGTCCTGCATTCTGAAATACTTGGTGTCTGAGTAATTCTGTATTTCAATACTTATTAATCACGGCAGAAGTAT
Organism: Protopterus annectens; assembly: GCF_019279795.1. Classification (NCBI taxonomy): domain Eukaryota; kingdom Metazoa; phylum Chordata; order Ceratodontiformes; family Protopteridae; genus Protopterus; species Protopterus annectens. The sequence goes on along the minus strand of NC_056734.1, from coordinate 676,719,576 downwards.
TATTTCCTGATACTTCAAGATTTCTGCCTTTTGTTGTAAAGCATTTGTTACTGCACTTGAGCTCAAAACCAGTTTTTTTTTACATTAAAAGGGTTTTATTCTGCACTCTGGTGGACGTAGAGGGCTGATTCAACCCATCCGAGTTGGGAACTGCTGGTGGAAGGCTTATTGTGCATTTATCTGATTGGCCTGAGGGCTTAGCTGTATTAACATCTTTCATCTTGCTGGTATTTCTGTATTCAGGATCATTTCTCAGGGCTTGTGAAGTTATTTCCAAGGATTCCTGATACTGCAAGAGTTTTGCCTTGTTGTAAAGCACCCCCAGCTAAACCTGGAATATTCAGGAACTTTTCTAAGGATCACCTCCTGCTAGTAAGTGAGAACCTCGCAAAATTTCAAGCCCCCATTACCCTGAGAACACTTCTGCCTATGCAGAACACAGAAACCCTGTATAAGCATGTTAATAGCTGCATAGATGTAACTGTATCCACCAGGAAGAAGTACAGAAGTAACTCAAAACACAAACACTCTGGTGGAATCACAAAATCAATAAGCTGTATAACAGGAAGAAGAAAATCACGGGAAAGATTAGGAGGTGCAGCACCCAGAAGGATGAAAGCAGTCTCATCAAACTAAACAAACAACTCAGAGGACAAATAAAGTTTACCAAAGCCAAATTTAGGTAAGTTTGGCTTCCGAGGTCAAGGGCAACCACAAAGCATTCTTTAGCTATGTCCACAACCTCAAAGGCAATACACAATTGAGTGCGAATCTCATTATAAATGCCATCACCTATACTGAGCCATAAGACCTAGTAAATCTCCTAGCTGATAAATTAAGCTTCAGTTTTATCCCTCTTTCCCTCTCACCCTTATCTCAGGAAATATCAAATATAACTCAGGGAACAGGTCCTTAATGCTCTCTCTAAGACCAAGAACATTGCATCAATGGTCCTAGACAACATCCCAGGATGCCTTCTAAATAGCATGAAACATGACCTATCAGGGCCTCTGGAATTACTATTTAACTGTAGCCTCCAAAAAGGTTTTGTGCCTCATGAACTGAGAAATGCAACAGTCATCCCTTGGCAGAAGGTGGGTCATCTCTGGAAACTGCAGACTCATAAGTCTCACTAGTCTTTTGTGTAAAGCCATGGAAATAATTATAATGGAGATGATCCATAGAGATATAGTAAACCTCCAGACACTGGACCCAGTTTGGTTTCATCAAGGGAAGATCATGCCTACTCTACCTGGTGGATTTCTTTGAGAAGATCACCAAAGCAATAGATCAGGGCAAAATAATTTACACTGCCTACCTTGACTTGGCCAAGACATTTGACACAATACCCCACGCTGGCATTGTTGACAAACTCAAGAGGTTAGTTACAGACCAGTATTTCACCCGGTAGATAGACAACTGAATCACAGACAGGACCCAAGAAGTTAGAATTGGGGAGTCCACCTCTACAAAGAGGCCAGTCACAAGTAGAGTCCCTCAGAGATCAGTCCATGGGCTGCTCCTTTTTGGCATTTACTTCTCAGAAGTCAAGGTCAATGTCAGTGGTCTCTGGCTGACTAAATTTGCAAATGATTGCAAATTAGGAGCTGTCAATGAATCTCACACTTACACAAATGTTCTCCAGGGGGGAATGACACAGACAAACAACTGTTGTCAGAGCCATGGACTAAAACTAAATGCCAAGAAATGCATAACAGTATACTTTGGGAAGACATCCATCCCTGGTAACTATCATATTGACAACATACACCTTAGAGATGACCCAATAGTCTGGGAGTTAAGGACACATATAGATAGTAATCTAGCCTTTGACCATCATGTGTCTTCAGTGATGAGGAAATCATTCTATGTTGCGCAACATATAAACACAGGTATGGCATCTAAGTCCAAGGAAGTCATTGTTCCGCTGTATTTGGCATTCATCAGACCTATCAATGAGTACAATGTCCCCTTTGGTATATTCCTAACCAGGCATATCCAACAACTGGAACATCCACAGATGTTTCTCACTAAAAGAATACAGGGCATAAGTAAAATGTCTAGTGCAGACTGCCTCAAGGCCCTATCCCTGTATTCTGTCTCCTACAGGATTTTGAGGGGAGATCTATGCCTGGCATTCAAGACATTGTCAAACAGCACTCTGATGGACCTCCTGCATATCCACAAAACAAAGAGCATCAGAATTACTCATTCTAAATGCTTAAACCTTGCATGTGATATAAGTAGGACCTGCTGGAGAGATAGGTATGTATCCAAGAGACTACCCCATCTGTGGAACAGGCTCCCCATCCATGTGAAGCAGAGTTCCTCCATAACCCAATTCAAATGCAGTCTGGACAATTGGATCGGAAACTGGAAATGTATCCCAGGTTTGGCACCTATGTCTCCTATGGACAATGGTAACTTGTAAATAGTTCATCTCCCAGTCCCTGTTTACACTTATCAAGGGTATCAGAACTTGTCAGAGATTTGGGATGCATGGCTAGGCTTAAAAAGGCCCTTGTAGTCATTAGCCTAGTAAACACCTATAAACCTATTTGTTACTGCACTTGAGCTCAAGGCCAGTTATTTTTACATTAACAGGATTGTATTCTGCACTTTGGTGGGAGCAGAGGGCTGATTAAACCCATTTGAGTTAGGAACTGCTGGTGAAAGGCTTATTGTATGTTTATCTGACTGGCCTGAATGCTTGACTGTGTAAAAGTCTTTTATCCTGCTGGTGTAAAAGCCTCACATTTGTGCATCGCACAAATGTGGTTATCTGTAAATTGTATATTAAGCAAACCTCTACAGTTTAAAATCTTCTTTAGGAAACCATCTCCATAGACTCCCACTGTCCATAGCTGCATGAGGAGCTGCCAATTTGCACAGACAGTAACACCACTGCAAGTCATTTAATAGTTTTCTACTATACATTGTCACTTAGGCCTTTAGGTGACTCTACCCTACTCCTTCCAATCTACTAAGGATCTAGTATAATGGATAGGTGCTTCCCTGTCATCTCTGTTTCTGGCAGGGTGGATATGGGCATCCCGAGGCAGTGTAGTAACTGTCTCATGTTCACTGACAACCATTTTATTTTAGAACAGACAAGCACAGTTTGTGAGAGATGTAGATACACAATGTCATTGGAGACAGACCTCTCACTTACACACATGAAAATTGCAAACCAGATTGTCAATGTTACACCAACAATACTTACTACTAACACTAATGAGCAAACACAGAGACATACATATTTGGAGGTACTCACTTGTAATCTAGCCAAACCTCCAAGACCTCCTAAACACATCTCTCAGTGGCCCCATGCACCCTCAAAAAAGACAGCACCTCATACAACACATAACTCTGAAAATCATGGTAGTATTAACTCCTCCCTTGAAAGAGTTAATCACAAAATGATCTCCTTTAGCAGTAAAACTAACCTAGAAACCCCATCAAAATCCAAACCTGTTAAAAGCTTTGCTAAGGCCAGTTAACTCAAAGTAAGTAACAGCTTATCAAACTTCCAACCCCTCTGAAGCCAGATAACACTGAGGCCTACTCTGAGCTGTACACAAAAGCACTATACAACCACATTCATAGTTGCATAGAGGAGGCAGTACCTATCTGAGCCACACCTATAATTACTGGCAAAAATAAACCACCCAAGTGGATCCCTAGAATAAATAGGCTATTCAACAAAAGGAAAAAAATCCTCTCCAAAGTCAAGAAGGAAAAAACAAAACAGTGCAAAAAGACACCCACTTGTCTAAACAAATTAGAGAGTTGGTCAAATCCACCAAAGCAAATTAGGAGGCAAAGATAGCCTCCAGGGTGAAAGATAACAATAAGGCTTTTTTTAATTATGTTTGCAACCTCAAGTGAAATGCTCAGCAGTGTGCTGAGTTTATCATGAACAGTAGCACTTACACCCAGCCTGAAACTATAAGAAACCTGCCAGAAAAAAAATCTTGTTTTCCCGCCTTACTGAACTAGAATAGTCCAGTCTTCAGAGTTTGCTGATCTCTGGGCTTTGTCTTGGTTCCTGTGCTATTCCATATCCTTATTTGGATAAAAGGAAGCGTCTTTGTTCACCAGTGGGAGTGGGGAGCACTGAGTGGCCTATTTGTCCCTAGAGGAGTGGTTCCAGACAGAAACTTGTAGTCTATTGGCCATTTTGGGTCAATTCCTAGCTCTTTTCAGCCCCCTGTAATAAAGCCCGCTTTAGCGCGCTTTTGTATTCAACTCAGCACAGCTCCTCGTGGTGTACTGCAGAGTTCTACAAGCAGCAGAGTGCAAAAGAGTGACTTTTTCCTGATTTAAGTATTTTTTCTGGCTTTTTGATTATTTACTGCTTAGCGACTGCATTTTCGCCTGTTTATACAGCTCTGCATTCTATTTAAACTGTTTTTGTGTTGATTAACTGTTTTGCACTTTTAAAAAAGTTATTTGTTGCTTAATTTTACCTGTAGGCTAACACACTCAAGTGCGCTAGCCGTTTAAAAGCATTTATAGCATTTACTGTCTGTTTTTCCTCTGTTTTCTGCAAAAAAAAAAAAAAAAAAAAAAAAAAAAAAAAAAAATCTTGTTTTCCCGCCTTACTGAACTAGAATAGTCCAGTCTTCAGAGTTTGCTGATCTCTGGGCTTTGGCTTGGTTCCTGTGCTATTCCATATCCTTATTTGGATAAAGGGAAGCTTCTTTGTTCACCAGTGGGAGTGGGGAGCACTGAGCAGCCTATTTGTCCCTAGAGCAGTGGTTCCAGCCAGAAACTTGTAGTCTATTGGCCATTTTGGGTCAATTCCTAGGTCTTTGAACCCCTGCTATAAAGCCCACTTTAGCGCTTTTGTGATTTAGCTGAGTTGCCCATAGAGCACCATCGGGCAGCACCGGTTAAACAAGGTTAAACTATTTCTGGCTCCGTAAAGTCTGCTCTTCAATTTTTCCCTTAGAACTTCTCTACTTGCAATCTAAACAGTCTATTCTCTATCTCAATAGCTCAGCACTTGCTCCTAAAGCATTTTTATATAGGTAAAGTACTTGTATACTAAACAAAGTACTACATTAGCCTAGAATCCCCTTGAATACCCATTTCCCTATAGGTCCCTTCCGACTCAGTTACACAGCAAACTTTTTCACTTTTTCTAGCATGTCAAGGGTCAGTTGCTAGCGTCCTCTCCTGTTCAGCTGGTGAATCTGGGCATCTTGAGGCAATGTTACAATTGCCTCATGTACACAGACAACCCACTCCTTCTCCCACAAAACACAAATACATGTGAGAGATGCAACTATATAGCCAAACTGGAGGCTGAGCTCTCTCAACTCAGGACTGGCAAGACCAGACAGGAGGAGAAGGAAACCACGCACACCACAAACCCAGTTTCACATAGAACTATCACAACTGCAAAACAAACACATAAACACACAAAGACATACTGGAGGCACTGATCAAAATCTACCAAAACTACAGAGGCCTCCAAAGCAGACACCCAAGCAACTGCCACCTCAAGACATAAGACATGCAACACATAGTTCTCAAAGTCAGTGTGCTAAACAGTCACAGCCCTTAAGGCCAAACACAATGCCAGACACACTTGTTATAGGTGACTCCATAGTCAGACACACTGACGTCCCTCTCACCAGACTGAACAAGGAAAAGATCACAGTTAGCTGCCTGTCAGGCGCTAGAATCCGCCACATAACACAAGCACTCAGGTCACTCCACAGCAAGTACAAGTATGACTCAGTCATTGTCCATGCCGGTGTGAATGACCTGAGACGTACCTCCCTGGACTACATGAAAAGAGACATAGAGGAGCTCTCAGATTATGTAGCCCAGGCCGGTATGACCCTGACCCGGAGCAGTATCCTACCCTCACCAAGAATGATGCCACAATACAGAGACAAAATGATCAGCTTTAATAATTGGCTTAATTACTGGTGTCATTCTAAGGGGATCCAATGTCTGTCTGCCTGGGATGACATGCTTGACAAGCCACGCTGCTTCACAAGGGATGGCTTGCACCTGTCACCCCTGGGCTTCCGGATATTGGCAAAGGCTCTTGCCACCCCCATAATGCCTTTTTTAGGCAAGGCTCAAATGATAAACCTACCACCCTAGAAAACAAAAATGGAGAAAAACTAAGGGTAATACTGCTCAATGCCAGAAGTCTAAACCTCAAGATGCACGCCCTCGAAGCTCTCCTCAGTATGGAGAACATCAATGTTTGTGCTGTGACTGAAACCTGGTTCAAGGCTCCTGAGAGCACCCCAGCACTATCAGGTTATACCTCATATCATGCGTTCTGGCCCCAAAATCCGGACCAAACCACAAAAGGAGGGGGGAGTATCCATATTCATAAAGGATACCCACACCTCCAGGTTAGTGGCAATGCACGAAGCATCGGAGACCATCCAGGTGCAATTAACCATAGGTAAAACTGCCCTACAGTTTGTAACATGCTACAGACCACCTTCTCAAACTCAGGAAACCCACACAGCCTTCCTGAAGACACTGGAGAGTATAAATGTCTCTCCAAACACCATCATATTGGGTGACTTCAACTACCCAAACATAGACTGGGAACATTACTCAAGCCCCAACACCCTAGCCCAAAGGTTCCTTGAGTTCATAAACTCAAATGCTATGGAACAACTAGTCACCATTCCCACAAGAGGAGAAAATATACTAGACCTGATCATCACAAACATGGGGACAAAATACTCCACACCGGAAGTATATCCCTCATTGGTGAGATCAGACCATAAATTAATCTCACTGGAGATCCACATCCCGCCCCCACCCCCAGCAAAAAAGACCACAGAGAAGAACTTCTCAAAAGCAAACTTCACACTTCTTAAGGCTGGAGTGGTATCCTTCAAGGCCCCGAGCCAGTGGAAACCACAACCCACGCTGCTGAAACCCTTACAAATGCCTTCTACGAGCACCTCCAGGAATGTATGGATCAAGCAATCCCTAATAAAATCAAGACCCTTTCCACCAAAGGCAGGCGCCCGGTCTGGTGGACTCCAGCCATAAACAAACTCTACAACAAGAGGAGAAAGCTACTACATGACAGAGCAAAATCCTTAAATGGGAAGGCATCTCTGATCAATACTAGCAAAATCTACGATCACTCATAAAATCATCCAAGGCCAACTTTGAGAGAAAAATCGCTAATGACACAAAAGACAATCATAAAGCCTTCTTTAGCTATGTTAGAAACCTGGGTGGAAACTCCCAGATATGCTCAGAATTAGTCCAAAATGATAAAAAAATTCACTGAACCCACAGTCATTGCCAACATACTGGCAGACAGGTTCAGTGCAAATTTCTCCCTCCCTCCCCTCAAAAGGAGAAATATCTATCCCACCAGAGTCTAGCCTCCCAAACATCTCAGATGCCCAGGTGAGAGCTGCTCTCTAAAGCAAAAAACACAGCATCAATGGGACCGGACGGTGTCCCCGGATGTGTGCTACACGAACTCAATGAGGAACTAAACTCACACATAAGGCTGCTGTTTAATCTTAGCCTTACTACAGGATACGTACCCAAAGAATGGCGTACGGCAACTGTGGTCCCACTCCACAAAGGCGGTGCTTCTACGGACCCTGGAAATTACCGCCCTATAAGCTTGACAAGCCTTGTCTGCAAAGCTATGGAGAGGATCATAATGGAACTCATAAATAAAGACATTGGGGACCTACAGACACTGGATCCTACCCAATTTGGCTTTGTCAAGGGCAGATCCTGCCTCATGAACTTGGTCGACTTTTTCGAAACAGTCACTAAGGCCATTGATGAGGGTAAGGCAGTTCACACAGCCTACCTTGACCTAGCAAAAGCGTTCGACACAATACCCCACTCGGGCATCATAGAAAAGCTCACCAGCTTAGATGTAAACCCATATGTCACAAGATGGGTTGCAAACTGGCTCAAGGACAGAACACACAGGGTTAGAGTTGCTGGTGCCATGTCAGACTCTAAGCCGGTCATGAGCGGTGTCCCACAGGGCTCAGTCCTGGGCCCCTCTTGTTCGGCATTTATTTTTCTGAAGTGCAGGCAAACATAGGCGGATTGTGGTTGACAAAATTTGCAGATGACTGCAAACTGGGCACCATAATTGACACTCCATCAGACACAGACATCCTCCAGAAAGGTCTCATAGAAATGGATAACTGGTGCCAGAGCCATGGCCTTAAGCTAAATGCCAAAAAATGTATAGTCATACCCTTTGGGAAAAACAAGGTAACCCCTAATTACCACATAGGTGGTAATCCATTAAACACGGAAGAAGTTATCAGGGACCTGGGGACCCAAGTTGACAGTAACCTCTCTTTGACACTCACATTGCCAAAGTGGTTAGGAAGACCTTCTACATTGCCCACCTGATCATGAAGGGATTCACATCCAGATCAGAAGAGGTCATTGTACCCCTGTACTCTTCACTTATCAGACCAATGATTGAGTACAACGCCCCATTCGGAATGTACCTTACCCGACACCTGCAGCAGTTGGAAAGACCCCAAAAGTTCCTCACCAAAAGGATAAAGGCTCAAACATATGTCATACGATGCCCGACTGAAGAAACTCCAGCTCTATTCAGTCGCATACCGTCTGCTCAGAGGTGATCTGTGCCTGACATACAAGGCCATGTCCAACCCGGAATTAATGGACATGCTCCACCTCAAAAAATCCAAATCCACCAGAGCCACGAGAGCAAGAGACTTAAACCTCAACACGGATATAAATAGGATGTGCTGGAGGGACAGATTCATCACCCAGAGACTCCCTACACTATGGAACAGAATCCCAGTCCATGTGAGGCAGAGCCCCTCACTGACTCTGCTCAAGAGAAATCTTGACGAGTGGATGGGAAATCGTAGGTTTACCCTGGGAATCATCTCTGTATCACTGCTGGACAGAGGCACAGCAAATTAATGGGTATAGTATTCTCATCCTAAGGGGTGGTGAAAGCCACACACACTCTGGCTAGGCTTATAAATGCCCTAGGGCAGATAGCCTAGTATGAACCTATGAACCTATGAAGAAGCTCTTTTCAAATTTCTCTCTCCCCTTACCTCCTACCACACCCGAAGAAATAGCTGCAATTATCCCCTTACCTGTTATTATGACAGAACAGGTCCTTACTGTTCTCTCTAAAGTCAGAAACACAGCTTCCATGGGTCCCAACAGCATTCCAGAATACTTCTTAATTAGCTTAAAACAGAATCTGGTCAGGGCCACTAGAAACCCCCTTTAATTATAGCTTTTAATATACTTTGTACTAGAGAAATGTAGGACTGCAACAATCATCCATATGCACAAGGGGAGGCTCCTCATCTGACCCAGGGGAACTATAGACCCATAAACTTGACCAGTCTTATGTACAAGACCATGGAGAGAATTATCATAAACCTGATCAATAATGACATTGGAACTCTCCAAACAATGGACCACACCCAATCTGGCTTTGTCAATGGGAGGTCTAACCTTCTCAATCTGGTGGACTTCTTCGAGAAAATCACCAGGGCCATGGATGAGGGTAAAGTGGTACAAACCACTTATCTAGACCTGGCTAAAGCTTTCAACACAATCCTGCACTCAGGGATCATAGATAAGCATACTGAGTTAGGCATAACCCCCTACATCATCAGATGGATAGCAAATTGACTCAAGGATAGGATGCATGTTGTCCAGATAGGTGAATCCACCATCGATAAGAAGCCTGTTACTAGCGGTGTCCCACAAGGCTCAGTTTTGGGACCCATCCTGATTGGTATATACTTCTCTGGAATGAAGATCAATGTTGGGGGCCTCTGACTCACCAGGTTCACCAATGACTGTAAGCTGGGAGCAATCACTGAAGCCCAAATAATGTTGATATCCTACAAAAAGGCCTGAAAATGACAAATGACTGGTACCAAACCATGGTCTTAGACAAAATGCTAAAAAATGTGTAGTCATACCTTACAGTAAATCAGATATCATTGCAAATTATAATATTGATAGCACACCCCTAAAAGTAGACCCTGTGGTGAAGGAACTAGGAACACAGATAGATAGTAACCTAAACTTTGACCACAAGGTAGTTAAAGTAGTGTGAAAATCCTTTGATGTGGTTCAACTTATAAGTAAAGGCATTGTATCAAGATCAAAGAAAGTCAAAGTGCCATTGTGCTCATCCTTCATCTGGCCCATAATTGAGTACAATGCTCCCCTATGCATGTAACTAACCAGGCAGTGACCCCAGAGGTTTCTCACTAAAAAATGCAAAGTGTAAGACACATTCCTTATGCAGACTAACTAAATGCCATCCCTTCACTCCATCTCATATTATTTATTGAAAAGAGACTTATGCCTGAACTACAAGGCATTTAAAATGTTGCATTAGTTTCAAGAAAAAAATATACAAGGGTTATGTGTTCCATGGATATGAACCTAACAGAACTTGCTGGAGAGGCAGGTTCATATCCCAAAGGCTACCTCATCTTCAGAATAAACTTCCATTCTTTATAAAACAAAGCCTGTCCCTCACACTCTTCAAAAAATAATTTGGATAAATAGATGGGGAACCATAAATTCACTCCCAGAGTACTGCCCATGGACAGAGGCAGTCTGTAAAATGACTCAGAGCTCCTATCTCTAAATACCCACTACTATGGTATTACTCCATCCCATATCTTGGGAATTAAGATATAATGCTGTCATATAGGTTCATAGGTTGGTACTAGGCTATCGGCCCTAGGGCCTGTATAAGCCTAGCCATAACAATTCCCTGGCTATTTCTTCTCAGAGTATTTACTTCCCTGGATTCTTGATAGGTTCATAGGTTGGTACTAGGCTATCAGCCCTAGGGCCTATACAAGGCCCTACATATATCCAATGTATTACTGGGTAGACATGTAAAGACTTTTGTGCTATTAGCCTAGTAATCACCTATGAGTCTATGAACCTATGAATCTGTTTTTTTTGCCTCTGGCCCAGATCACAGCTGAAAAGGGTCTTGTTCCAGTCCATCTATGGTATGCATCTATCTATTATCTATAACTATGCTATACTTCCACTGCTGTCAAGTATACCTTCTCAAAACTTTACCTATTCTTCCTACTTCTCCTGACTCCTATAACTTCCTTCTCTCCCTCTTTTTTTTTTCTTTTTCACTTTAAATATTGTAGGTTATCTACCTCCCAGAAATCTTATTGCTTAGTTTACCAAAAACCTGTAAATTTGGCATACTATACAGTTTTATTATTTTTAAGTGTCTGTAATAACTTCTGCTTTTATTTCTGTAATACCATGCATTCATTTTGATGTGATTCATTGACAGTATTGTGAAATTGTTTGTAATAACTTCTGCTGACTTATTTCTGTATTGCCCTGTATTAATTTTAATGTGATTGTTACTTGTATTGTTTCAGTATGTATGTACATGGAGCTTTCCTCCCCAGGCCTCCATTGAAAAAGGGCTCACACTGGCCCAATGGCCTTTCCTGGTTATCAAACTGCAAATAAATAAATAAAATAATTTTACCCAGTTAAATAAACAGAGAAAATGCTTTATATATGCCATTGCTCCTTTGCCCAACATATAGTGCCAGCACATATATTCCATTTATCCATTGTGGTGTACAGCACTCAATACAAAATAAAAATGCTACACTCATCCTCAGTCCTTTAACTAAAGATATTCTGGTAAATTAGGAAATAGGAAAAGAGGCTGTGCCTGCAAACAACTAAGTTTACTACACACCTCAATAGATTCTGAACTGTGTTCCCCTGTCTCCATTGTGGTGCGTCCAGTTGTTTCCCTCTTTAATTCTCCTATTCTGGTAAATCAGGAAGTGGGAAAAGAGATTGTGCCTGTAAGAAACTAAGTGTAGGTATTATACAACGGAAACCACGCTATATAAAACACGTAATCAAACATGGATGATTGACTCTAGAACCTGCGACTAATTAATTGTTTTATTAGGATACATAACTGCTGCAACTCAGCTAAAGCATATGTTAGTCCATAGATTGTTAGCTTACAGTGGATTTGTACATAACTCAAAAAAGCACATTATTAACTACGGTTGTATAACTGCAAATATATTTGTAGATAGTGTTTTTTTCAGTTCATACACACGTCGTGATGAGTCTATGTAAGGCTATTATACTAGGTTACTTGTTATAGTAGTTAGAATGTTTAGCTGAAGACCTAATGCAAAACAATATAGTGATTGAACTGTTTAATTCACTATGCTGATTGCTGTGGATAATGGTTTTTAGTACATATATGTTATGCTGAATATTTGTACACCATTATACTAAGTTACTTGCAATAGTAGTCTGAACTTGTAGACGACCTAATGCAAAACACTTTGTACTGCAAAAATTCACTGAGCTAATGCTATATGGTTACTGACTTGCTCATTTCCTCCTGCACATACCAAATACATCTAACTCCTTTACCTCACTCTTTTTTAGTTACTATACTCCTCAACAGATTCTGAACTGTGTTCCTCTCTCTGCATTGTGGCACGTTCAGTTGGTTTCCTCTGCAATTTTCCTATTCTGGTGAATCAGGAAACAGGAAAAGCGACTGTGCCTGCAAGAAACCTTGCTATATAAAAACACAACCAAATATATGATTAGCTACCACTTGCATAGTGTTGCTCACCAGTTACTGTAGCGTACACTCCACCAGGGATGACAACTGCTACTTTTGCCTTACCCCATAAGGGTTTCTCCTTTATTAATTCAGTCCTACTTTTCTACCAAAGTTATTTTTCAATGCAGTTGGCTTGCTGGTAGACCTACCTGCATCAAATTCCACCTATAACTCAACTGGGCTCTATGAACATTGCACAGTGATTAGCATAGTAAAAATAAAATAAATAAATAAACAAACAAACAAACAAACAAACAAACAAATAAATAAAACAATACAGTTATGGGCCTATCGTGCACCAACCTCGAGTCCCATTGTCACAGATAGTTTTTCTTTGCTTTCTTCTCGCTAGGGTCAGCATCTCTGACTACTCTAGCCCTCACTTCACGCAGGCTCACTCTGCTCCCCTACCCTACACCCAAATCCCAACCACCCCCACTACTCCTAAACTTAGCCACTAGATACAGCCCTTACATTAATTATCCAATCACCACATTCAACTACAAAAAACATTAAATTAATTACCCACTTATCATATTCAACTCACCTAACACTAACTGTAAGACCCTACAACAGGCACCCCTGCCAATAGAACCTGTACTTCTACTAACTACAACCCAACTCACCCACTCTTACACTTCTCCCTCAACAATAAACACTGCAATAATGATAGTCATCCACATATTACTTCTCAGACTACTCACTACCACCTACCTCTTTACATACTTTCAAAACCAGCATGTTACATATATCTATTCTTCCATTAACACACTCAGTACCTCAGCCAATACAAATCTGAAAAACCTAATCATATCACCACACATCTACAATAACTCCAACACTGAACTCTTCTCATTTAGATACATTTACTCACACCTATCACCAAACTTAGTCTGCAAATATACTAGACTAGTCCCCAAACTTTCTCACCTATTTCTGTTTAGGTCAATTCAACTCCAACTAAGTGGAGACATTCATTCAAACCCAGGCCTTCATTAACTACAAACACACCAACCACCAAACAGCACATCACCTCACATCACTAACCTTCCCCATAGTAGCAAACTTTCTAATCATAAACATGAATATAAGAAGCATCTTAAATAAAATGAACAAATTTCATTCCACCCTCTCTCTCTATACTCTCGAGATATAACTATCATAACAGAAACCTGGCTAAAACCTCATATAAATGATAGTGAAATTTTACTCCATGGATACAATATCCACAGACTTGACAGACCACACAAATGTGACTGCAACATTGACATAATATACACTAATGCACTTTAAATTGAGTATATTGAAAATACTCCACCAGATCTCATGAATTCGGAAATATTAATATCTTACCTCCAACTAAATTTTACAAAACAAATTATTGTTATAGCCATCTACATTCCACCAGGAAACAACCCATCTATTATTGAAAAATGTATCTGCTAGTCTTCTTTCAGTTTTAATCAGGAAACTATTATAATGGGGGATTTCAACAAAGATTGGTCCACCTGCACATCAGACAACCTCTTCAACTTTCTTAACCTTTACGGCTTAAGTCAAATCAGATCCACAAACCAAAATCTCCTTCAGGTCCACAAATTGGCACAACCTCCTGGCCACCTACTACTGTCCTACTCCTTAGCCAAGCAGTGGAACCCCCGCCACTTCACAGCCACCCAATCCATACCAGTTTCAAATCTCAGCTATTCTCTCATCTAGCAGCCAAATGAGAATGGCCATGTCACGCTCCAATATAAACTCCTCTCCACCCCATCTCTTTCTACCCTGCACTGAAATCATTACCATTTACCAAATCTTTTGTTCAACTCAACCTAAAACAGTCTTGCCCTACCAGGGACTGATTTTTTCTCTGCGATCTAATGTACTATACTTTCCATAATCCAATTTTCTTGTACTCTCTCCATGCAAAATGGTCCACCTAACCTGCAAAGGGCTAGTAGCTACTTGTTTACTGTTTACTTACAAAGAGCTTATTTGACAAAAATGTCTTTTTCTGCAAATAGTCAGTTTACCCAACCTCCAAAAGGGCTAGTAACCTTCTGTTTAAATGTTAACTTAATAAAAGTGTATTACATAATGTATTATATTTCTGTTGTTGTGTCTTTCGGCTTTTTCCCAGTTAGGGGTTGCCACAGCGGAACTGCGTAGTTGATTTTTACATGCCAAGTTACCAGCCCTGATGCACAACCTTCAACGAAGGTATGCCCTTTCATGCATGTCTCCACGCAGAAGACGCTCTAGCTGAGAATCGAACTGAACAGCGTCTGACATTCCTGTAAATGTTTTAATTGTTCTGTACAAATCTGTGTTATTGTTTTGTAACATGTAATATGTAACTTGCAATATCTGGAGCTTTTCTCCCCTGGCCTCCACTGAAAATGGGCACTTTATGGCCCAGTGGACTTCCCCAGTAATCAAACTTAAATAATAATAATAATAATAATAATAATAAATAAAACAAATCATTCAATCTCCAACCAGAATTAAGAAATATAGCAACAGACAATTGATCTTAGACTGGACTCTAACAAACAGCCCCCCCCCCCCACCTATCTTCAAACTGGTTGCCTCCCAGACAGCCTAAGTGATCATCTACCCACCTATCTGTTTAGGAGCTACACATCCCTTCCAAAGGACATCATATACAAACAAGTCCACAAAAAAAAAAAAAACTTCACTCCTAAAACCTTCAAATCCATATTGAAACAATGTGACTGGTCCCCACTAAAACACTGTCACTTAGACACTGCTGTGCAATACTTCAGTAACAAGTTTCTAGATATTTTAAATAGTCTATCACCCATTAGAAAAACACATGTTAAATCAATACATGTGCCATTATTTAGCAAGAGGATAGAGCCTGGTCACAATATAAAGAAACCAAACATCAAGCTTCTCTTCTAACCTACTGACAACTAAGAAACCTAGCAAAAACAAATTAAACTCAACAAACAGTTATATTATACAAGTACCCAACAAAAGCACCAAAACAAGTCACAAAAATTTTAGAGAGCCATTAAGCTACTCCTTAAACCTAGTCAGTCCACAACTCCAGCTCCCACCACCACAAATACCACAGAAAGCATTGCCTCCCAATTTAACTCACACTTCATCAACTACATTCTATCCCAAGTAAAATGACAGTAATACACTTCTATATGTTCGCACAGGCCCAGAAGCAAACCTCAGTTCATTCTCAATGAAATCAGTACAAACTAGTAACATTAAAAAAATTCTTGACAAGCTTAAGCCACATCCCTAGATGCTGACTAACTCCCAAAAACATTTCTCAAATTAACAGCTGATTCCATATCTTATCCTATCTCTCTCCTAAACAACCATTCCATTTCTGAACAATATATTCCAATGTTATGGAAAATTTCTTATATTATCCCACTGCACAGAGGTGGGACCTCAACCAATTTCTTGAACTACAGGCCAATTGTTATACTTCCTCCCCTAGCCAAGATTGTACAAAAATGCATACACTGGCAAATCCTTAACTATTTACTAGACAATAATCTTCTTTCCAGTTTTCAACATGATTTTAGACACAAACATGGTACCACAACCACACTCATCAACTTTACTAATACAATCAGTCAGCTCAGGAATAATGGCCAACTCATATCATCCATCTTTCTTGCTATGTCCAAGGCTTTCAACACAGTATCGCATCAAAAGCTACTACATGAACATGTCTTCAAACCTCACCAATCACACCCTTTTCTTGTTCCACAGATACTTAGTTGACCACCAGCATCCAGTTAAGTGGAAAAATGAACTCTCTTCTCTATTATCTGTCTCTGTGGGAGTGCCACAGACTCAGTTATCAGTCCACTCCTTTTCACCATCTCTTCTAATAAGCTCTACACTGCCACCCACCTAGCAACCAGCATTCAATATACAGATGACTCATCCCTCATATGCTAGAGAACTGAGAGTCCCCAAAGCTGTTGTTTGAATCTGCTGTCCCTCAACCAACTAGTTTTGGCACACTCCATCACTCACCATCCTAACAATTGCCCTACACTTAGGAACTTAGTTCAACACTACTCAAATACCAGACCCCAGTGATTCTCCAACAGACTCCTTCTAAAAGTCACTAAATTAAACAACAGCTTTGGGGACTCTCAATTCTCTAGCCAAATAGCCAAGTACTGTAATACCATCTGCAGAACATACTAAAAACTACTAACACAACCAACTTTAAACTTCTCCTCAGTGAACACCTATCCAACAACTGGGTTTGCTCATGCACTAAGCCAGGCTGTACACACTTCCCTGTGTCCCTTAGTTCTCTTTGCATCCTCTATTCTTGCCTATTTTACTGTACGCTACTCCTATGTCATCTATTGTACTTAAATACAATGCACAGACAATCTCAAAAATATTGTATGTTTAGTTGTATATACATAGAATAATTGCATCATACTGCTGTATACTGTCTTTCCAGATACTGTATGTGCAATTTTTTGTACTGCCTCTAATATATTTACTGTATATGTTGTTATATATGTGTGGAGCTTTTCTCCCTAGACGTCCACTGAAAATGGACTCTTCGGCCAGTCAGATATTCTCGGTAAACAAATGTGAAATAAATAAATAAATAAATAAAATATTCTTAATTTTGCACAGTCTTGTCCTTTACACTTATAATACTGTGTATTATTATGCATCTCAGTCACTGAAAAACAATGAGTTCTCAGGTACCCTTCAAACAACTAGTTTCATTCCTTTTTCTGCCTTCAGCTGTACATAGTTAAATCATTTAGTATCTTTTCTTAATGACTTGTTGAAGGTGCTACATAGCTTTTTCCCCTCTGTTTTCTGCTCCAGAAACTCTTGAAAAGTAAATCGCTGACATATGAAAAGAGTGATTATTTCCTTCTGCCAAACAGGAAATGTTCATCACAGTTTCACCGCTTTAAATCATTATCATTTACTCTTGGGTCAGTCCATGCTTTCAGAAAAGGGGTCCAATAAGGAAGATAAACAGTGACACTCCATAAAAAGCATAATCCTCTGATCTTCTAGTCCAAAGATGGAATAATCTCCCCATCTTTTTTCCACAGCTAGTGCCATCACACATTCTACCATACAGAAGCTCACCTCTCTGGGAAACCATAGACTAAAACTATAAGCAAGAGGTTGTCTGATACTTTAACAAAGTTGTTTTTGTGTTTAAATCACCTGTTTAACTGTTGTAGGCTACACACTCAAGTGTGATAGCCATTTCTGTGCATTTAAAGTGTTTTTTTGATTGCATCTGCTTTATTTACTGAAAAAAGCAAAAAAACAAAGAAAATACTTGTTTTCCCACTTTTCTAAGCTAGTATAGTCCAGTTTTCAGGTTAGTGCTGAATTCAGGGCTGTGTTACAAGTTTCTGTGTTTGCCTATACCTCACTTGGATGGAAGGAAGTTTCTCTGTTCACTGTGAGAGAGGGAGCTTTGACCAGCCTATCTGTCCCTGAAGGAGTGGTTTCAGCCCAGAAATTAGTAGTTTGTTGGCGATTTTGGGCTAATTTCTATCTATTTCATTTCCTTGCTATAAAACCTGCATTTACGTGGTTTTGCGCACCGGGCAGCACCAGTTAGCTAGGGTATAACTATTCCCGGCTCCACAAAGTCTAATCTTCAATTTTTCCCTTGAAACTAGACAAACTTTCAACCTAAGCACTCAAACCAGCTCATCCCAGCACTTGCTCAAAACTCATAGCAAGCACTAATAAACCTTAGCACTAGACCCCCCCTATACTGCAGAGAAGGACAAGGCTCTCTATTCGACCTTACCAGCCAACCAGTAAAACAGTTCACTGTACCTAACCAGGCATGTCCAAAGAGCAGTTTCAGGTGTACTCTCTGGTCCAACTGGTGAATCTGGGCATTTTGAAGTAATGTTACAATTGCCTCATGTACACAGACAATCCTCCTTCCACCAAACACTAATACATGTGAGAGATGCAATTATACAGCCAGAATGGAGGCTAAGCTCTCTCAACCCATGACTGGACCAGGCAGTCAAGAGGAGAAGGGAATTACTTGCATCACCCCACCAGTCTCCCATAGACCTATGAAACCAGCACAGGCAAAAAACACACATAAATACATGAAAACATACTTGGAGGCTCTAAATAAAAATCTGCAAAAGCAACAGAGACCTCCAAAGCAGACATCCAAGCAACCTCCACCCCTCAACACAAACCATGAAACACATACTTCACAAAACCAGTGTGCCACACAATCACAGCACTTAAGGCAAAATAACATACCCAACACACTAGTAATAGGTGACTCTATAGTCAGGCACACTGACGTCCCACTCACTAGACTGAACAAGGAGAAGGTTACTGTTAGCTGCCTGTTGGGTGCTAGGATCCGCCACATAACACAAGCACTCAGATCACTCCAGATCAAGTACAAAAATGACTCTGTCATTGTCCATGTTGGTATGAATGACCTGAGCCATACCTCCCTGGACTACATGAAAAGAGACATGGAGGAGCTCTCTGATCACATAGCCCAGGCCAGTATGACCCTGACCCTGAGTAGCATCCTGCCCTCACCAAGAATGATACCACGGTATAAAGAAAAAATT
>NC_056734.1:676692798-676695298 GCF_019279795.1 Protopterus annectens | reverse complement strand
AAGTGACAGTGGATTTTTGGTTTAGGGCGTGATCACTGACTTTAGGTTTGGGGGAGGGAAGAGGATTTTAGGTTTAGGAAGCAATTGGGGACTTTACGATTAGGGAGATAGAAGGGAGGCTTAGGTTTAGGAACCAACTGGTAATTTTAGTTTTAGGGATTGGGTGGCAGTTGTTATGGTTAGGATCAGGGTTCTGGTAGGGCTACATAGTCTGGTTAGGTCAGGCATTGGGTGGGATTGTTAGTTATGGGATAAGTTAGAGCACTTGCAGAAATGTGTGAATGGCAGAGAGAAAGTTTTGTGTGGGCAATTAGTACAGAAATGCTTGTAGTAGACCAATAATTTAATATAGCAAATTAATATCTCAAATGATAATACCTTGATTGAACCAGTATCAAGAAAGGTAACTGTTGTTGTCACCTTACTACATATCCTTCAATGTGCAAAAGCAATACATTTTGACAAAGCAAAAAACAATTGGGGGGCAGTAATGGCCCATAAATAGGGGCAGTTCTAAAATATGCTCTTATAAATTTGGAAAGTTGATATTTTATAAAGTTTTGTATTAGCATGCATTTTCTGAAGGATATAAAGTCTGATACTAAATGTCTGTAACTACTGACTTCAATAAAGTCATTTGCCAGAAAATACAAATTTTATGAGGAACATACCAAAATATTAAGGAAAAAATCTGGACATACTGGAAAAATCTGAACAGTTTAGAAGTATGCCTGTATTAGAAGATTGTTTAATTACATCTAGTTTAAAAAAAGAAGCTATAAATACAATTCTAAATTATCTCATAACCACATTCAAAGGGCCATTACTTAAATTTTGGTTAAATATTACTTTAAATCTTATTATTTTTTGCCATAGTACAAATGGAACCTAGATGTTTTATTGATAACTGGAAGAACAACAGACCATTTTGTAAATTTATGTAACTTTCCCCAGGTGGTGCTCAGATGTTATATTAAGTATGACTGCACAGTGGGGCAATGCCCTTAGCATGTTGTTGTATAGGAATTCCCCCCTTTAATAAGGGCATAAAAGTGTACCTTCTTGGCATAAAATTTCACAGAAACACTTCAGTTCTCTAGTCCTTAATGAAATGGACCATATCCATGCAAATACATTCATGTACATGTGTACATGTGTGATAATATGTTATGTTTAAAAGCAAAAGGTATTAGAAATTCTTCCACAAGATGTTTTAATTCTTGCCACATTTGTTAGTTTTTTATTGTTTAGTTGTTTTACTTGTTTTCCAATGTACGCAGCTTCCGTTTTGTTCAGCCACCAAAATAGATTGCAGAAAGTATAATACTAATAAACATTATTCAGTCCAGCAACTTTCAATTACATCATTTCAATCTATTCTGTATCCCTTACCAATCAAGTGAAATACTGTTCTTGGTTTGCCATCATTAGCTGATTGATTGGTTGATTTGAGTGATTGATTGATTGATCGACTGATTGATAAACTCAGTCTTTCATTCAGTTATCCATACTTCAACTGACATACTTAGCCTCTTCAGACCATTATAAGCTAATGCAAACAAACAGCAGAATAAGCCCTTTTGCCACAGGTTATCATTGGCCATGTACATCACTGTCACTCCTCCAATGACCCTAGTTTGCTTGAATTCAAATGCTGCCGATACATCACCCTGCACTGCCTTGTCAGTAATTACATGACAACCCAGCATGTCCCTTAGCTAACATTATCATCTGAAGGGTTCCACCTAGTCATCTTAGAAATCCCCCACTCAGTCTCACTGGCAGCTTGTGCAGAAAATTAAGGCTATGAAGTGTTAATGGGCTGCTTCCTATAAGCAGGTGTAAAGAGTTTGATTCCTTCCACCTACATTTGCCTGATATGTGACTCTGAGCAAGTAAATTAACCTCAGTCCTCCTGAGTCACCCACTGAAAAGATAATTCTGAACAGTGGGCTTATCTGATTAACAGATATACAGAAAATAAAGCACGGAGACTTTCAGTTTCAGGTATGTATTGGCAAACTCTGGAACACAGCAGTACCTGACATAAAGTATACACTAAGTTTGTATATATATATATATATATATATATATATATATATATATATATATATATATATATATATATATATAAATCCAAACACGATGAACAGGGAGAGACAACTGCACAGGTCACAAATTCATCTGAGTTGCTGTTTCATAAAGAAACCCCACATGTATCAAGGTTATGTAACCATGGATGTCAATGTACTTTAGCATCCATAAGGCGATTAACCTAGTGTATTAATGTAAGGATATACATATTATAGTCTTGTTGTGTATGTCAAACATAGAGGTTATAGACACCGGATATTTGTAGAGGTAATAGTGGCTTCTGGATGTAAACTACATGAAAATTAGCTAACATTAACTTCTATTAAAGCAACTATTTGAGAACAAAAAGGCAACTAAGTATTCCAAAAGCATGAATACGGGCATATATCTACAGCCTTCCAACAAA